>NC_086451.1:74951266-75251266 GCF_028390025.1 Pseudophryne corroboree
ACAAGACAATGACCCCAAACACACCTCCAGGCTATGTAAGGGCTACTTGATCAAGAAGGAAAGTGATGGAGTGCTGCGCCAGATGACCTGGCCTCCACAATTACCCGACCTAAACCCAATTGAGATGGTTTGGGATGAGTTGGACAGCAGAGTGAAGGAAAAGCAGCCAACAAGTGCTCAGCACCTCTGGGAACTCCTTCAAGACTGCTGGAAAACCATTCCAGGAGACTACCTCATGAAGCTGATTGAGAGATTGCCAAGAGTGTGCAAAGCTGTCATCAAAGCAAAAGGGGGCTACTTTGAGGAATATAAAATATTAAAAAATATTTTTATTTGTTTAACACTTTTTTTGTTTACAACATAATTCCATATGTGTTCTTTCGTAGTTTTGATGTCTGCAGTATTAATAAATAACTTAAACAAATAAAAACCATTGAGTGAGAAGATGTGTCCAAACTTTTGACTGGTACTGTATATATATATATATATATATATATATATATATATATAGAGTATATATATATATATATATACATATATATATATATATATAGATTATATATATATATTTATAGGATAGATTGCCGAGATGTCCGGCACTCATATAAAACATCCAAACTGCGGGGGTGCTTAGCTTAGAGGTGTAATATAATGAGGTGTATGTAGTCGGCACTCCACAGACCTATGGTTTGTTGAATCTGTTGCAAATCTGTGGAGTGCCGACTGCATACACCTCATTATATTACACCTCTCGGCCGTCAGTATGCAGGCAGTGGGGCGAGCGCAGAGTCCCCTTGCGTGCTCGCTTTACTTGCCACGCTGCGCTCGCCCCACTGCTAGCATACTGACGGCCGGGATGCCGTTGTCGGTATACTGACGGCCAGAATCCCGACCGTCGTTAAATCATACTGAACCCGAGACAATGCCCCCCTTTGCAATGTCACCCTGACCTGGGCCCCTCCAACAAGCCCAGCCCGGGTAATTAGTACCCCCTCCCTGTCAGCGACACTGGCTATATGTAGATATGGCTAGATTGTTCTTTAATCCAATTATTCAGCTGTCATGCCGAATGCCCAGACTGCAACATGTGTGGGCTGCACTCGTGTCTTCTCTTATCCTTCCTTATCCTTTGCACACTGGGGAATAGAGATGTTAGAGTGTTATCCCTGTAACTCCATCCGTTCTGCAGTGTTTCTACATTCAGATCTGATAAGCACAGTATTTACTAATTTGTACATGTGTGACTCCAGATATCCTTCTGCCTAAATCCCCCCCTTTCATAGAGATAACACTTTTGGTATACTCTGATGAAACCACACTGGGGGGCTTTACATAACACAAGCTACAAAACAGAGATATCCAAGCATGCACACACACACTAGAAATATTGTATACACACACATGCACTAGAAATACTGTAGACGCACACACACTATAGAAATACTGTATACACACACAACCATTTATATACGCAGGTAATCCAGAAAGTAAAGACCATTTGCGTATTTCCACCACGCAGGTCATTCTCCCATCCCACTTCATGTTCGGGGGGTGGTCTCCCTCTTCTGTTCTGTAAGTGACGCGCCTTTATGGCTATTTTTGGCGATGTGGTGCTTTGTTAAAATGAACCCTCCAATACAGAATCCCTCTGACTATGAAGTGAGGAGTGTTATGTTATTCATGAATGTGCAGAAAGTGAGACCTGATTTTCAATTAAAGCAGAAAGTGGTGTGAAATGTCCAGTGCCATAACTAGACATTTTAGCACTGTGTGCAAGACAGAGCATCAGCACCCCCCTATACAAAATGGTGCCAGTGCGCTCCGCTAGCAGAGTCCCCCTTTTTACACATTAGGCAGGCAGAGTCCCCCTTTTTTACACATTAGACAAGCAGAGTCCCCTTTTTTACACATTAGACAGGCAGAATCCCCCTTTTTACTCATTAGACAGGCAGTCCCCCTTTTTACACATTAGACAAGCAGAGTCCCCCTTTCTACACATAAGACAGGCAGAATCCCCCTTTTTACACATTAGGCAGGCAGAGTCCCCCTTTTACACATTAGGCAGGCAGAGTCCCCCTTTTTCCCCACATTAGACAGGCAGAGTCCCCCTTTTTTCCACATTAGACAGGCAGTCCCCCTTGTTTTACACATAAGGCAGGGGGAGAGAGGGAGAGGAGGGGAGAGAGAGAAAGGGAGGGAGAGACTTGCCTGCCGTCGGGGGAGCCGCCACTCTTCCTGTGAGCCCACAGCACGGGGGAGTCACCTCTCTGCTCCTAGAGACCGGCGCTGCGAGACAACAGCGGGGGTGGAGGGGGGAGCGGGGGAGCAGCTACTCCTGTAATAGCGCCAGCGAGGGAGACCACATCATGGAGACCAGATGCTACAGCGCCCGGCAGCCAATCTGTATCACACGCTGACAAGGTTGCCGGGCGCTGCAGCTTGTCAGCTGCATGCTGGTTTCTTTTGTGCAGCCTGGCCCTATGCGACGTGTGTAGGCCAGCGGATGCGCCTACAGTGGCCCACACGTAGTTACGGCTAGAAATGTCCACTAATGGACGAACAAAGATGCATGATGAAGATTGACCGGGACGCCCATCACTTGTCACAGGTTTTCAGTCATCCACCCTATAGTCCAGACCGGGTTGGGGCTGGGAGACCGGAGCTGGGGATCCCGGCGGTCAGCATACCGTCAGACCTTCCTCCAAGTGATTTTCACCTTGTCACTAAGTTCCTGGGTGGAAAGTGCTATTGGAAGGGATGAAGATTACAGTCAACAACTGGTACAATGGACATGTGGCAACAAGGGAATACTAAAGTTTGTGGGCAGATATGATAAATGCTTAAATTAAGGAAGTGGGGTTCACTACGGTATGCCGGCGGTCGGGCTCCCGGCGACCAGCATACCGGCGCCGGGAGCCCGACCACCGTCTTACCGACAGTGTGGCAAGCGCAAATGAGCCCCTTGCGGGCTCGCTGCGCTCACCACGCTACGGGCACGGTGGCGCGCCACGCTATTTTATTCTCCCTCCAGGGGTGTCGTGGACCCCCACGAGGGAGAATAAGTGTCGGTATGCCGGCTGTCGGGATCCCGGCGCCGGTATACTGTGCGCCGGGATCCCGTCAGTCGGCATACTGAAGACCACCCAGGAAGTGATTATGTGGAAAAATAGACAAAAGTATGCAGTGTTTAGACTAAAATAATGTCCAAAAAGTGTTTATATTTTTATGTCTTTTACAGTCTTTACTTTCTGCATTACCCTCATACATAATTTTATCTTTTTTTTTTGTGATTTATCTTCTATCACTTTATTTGAGCATACTTCTAAATTGCACTGTGCATACGTCAAGGTGCCTTAGCGCTGTCGCTCGCAGTGAGGATTTATTTGCAAAATACCAGGAGGTATTTGGGGAGGAATAAGAAAGTGGCGGTAAAAACTCAGGTGTGTGGTGACAGTTTTTGGGGCGTGGATCAGGCTGCAACTGTGATTGCTTATATAGAAAACATGGCGCCTGCATCTCAGTACATGCGGCCATTCTGCACAACCATGGGGCAACTCAGATGCTGGATTATGGAAGCTGTGTGTACGGGATGCTGAGACTTGCATATTTGAATTTTTTTTATACAGAGTAACTGCATGCAAAGACGCAGCTGTGAATGCATCAGCTTACATCTCTGAATCAGGCCCTCAGTTTGTATCGTGTAGTGATTTGTGTAAGCGGTCACAGGCCTCAGGTCTGTATACTGACAGCACAGGGTTATATGGATCATATTGTACAAGTCACTCTATACACTGCTTTCCAAATCTTCCAGTCATGTTTCATCAGTTCTGAATTTATACTAAATCTGTACCCTGAATGACTTAACGCAGCCACAGTTTCAGTTATACACCTGCAGCCATCATCTAAGAATGCTTTAGTCACACTAGCAGGTTAAATATATACGGAGAAGCCACCCTGCTGTCTTCCTGACTTTCCTTGGGTGATTTGCTAGATTTGGCTACGGTAGATGCTAGAATCAAGTGGGCTAAGGGACCTTTTCCGTAAGGGGGAGGAGTTACGACGCAAGAGGGAGGAGCTAGGCCAGCAGGATAGTTCCTCTACTATCCACGCCACCAACTATTACCTTTAGTAATTAGGTGGTGAGCGAAGCGGAGCGGAGCGAGCCACCGTGCCCGAAGCGTGGCGAGCGTACTTTTCGGGTACCCTGTTCGCCCGTAGCTCCTCCCCCTGGTGACGTAGCTCCTCCCCTCAATACGTCACAAGGTCCCTTCAGCCCCTCCGATATAGAACCAACCTTTGGCTACAAGGCCTGGAGGAGTTTCACTTTTACACAAAGGCAGGATGGGAGTTAGCACTGGGCACAGCAGGCCTGTCCCTAAGGGCCGCATAGGCTGTAAGTCCACACTTTCATTGCATAGCAACCAGCACAAGGATTGTGTTGTACAAGTCTATTTATCAAATAATATTTGGCGGATAATTATTAAGGATCCCCTGAATGTACCACAAAGGAATGATATCTGATACAGTCCCTCCATTTCTGGAAGTAGTCCCTATAGGCAGAGTCGGACTGGGAAATGGAGGGCCCACCGGCGGAATGCAGTGGCAGGGGCCCATGTTTCAGAAATATTATACATATAGTAGTAAATACTGCTAGTACATGCAGGATAATGTACCAGACATCAATGCACTGTAGAAAATACACCATAGTCATGTGCGTTAGTCTGTTGTAGTCTATGGGCTACCATTGCATGTTTGAGAAGAGAAATCTGTAGGATCCCTCCCCTCTACTGCCCACTCCCATATGCGCTGCCGAATGTCAGTGCATACACAGCTGGCTGAAGTAGAAAGTAAAGTGATTGCAGATGTGATTACTTTACTTCTACTGATCACCAGGATGGGCTACTATCAACGGCCCCTCCCGGGAACTCATTAATAATATATTCAAGCGAATAAGGATTCCTTATTATTGGGGGCTGGCTGCATCTATTAATAAATATGCTGCTTTATCTCAAAAGAAAAATGGACTGAAGGGATGAGGGTAACAATAAATATCGACTGGTGGAAATTTAATTTGTGGTGAAAATGAAGTGGACTGGCTGTCACGAGATGTACCTGAGGAACATGATTAAGCTGTGAGGTGGATGAGGTACACTATATGCAGGGCTGTAGAGAGCCTGACCTGGCCCCGGTAATGCAGAGGGCATAACCTTATCACAGAGGTGTGGCCACGCCCCTTAAAAAAAATCTTGAAAAAAGTATTGCTCAGAGCAGGAGGCCACATGCGTTCCTCAGCCAGGGACAGGATTAGGAGGGGGCACAATCAGTGCAATCGCCAACCTCTCAGTGGCAGAAGCAGCCTGACAGGTAAGATGAGGGAGGGGAGGAGCATGGACCTGGGCCCCCCGCAGTGCCCCTCCAACAGTCTTGGGCCCAGGTAATTAGTACCCCTCCCCCCGCCTCTCTGCACCACTGACTATATGGACGTATTCAGACGCCTGACCATTACACCAACAGAGACTGTAATGACATTGTATTCAAATACAAATACTTTAATACTGAGTTGGTCCCGCTTTTGCAGCTATACCAGCTTACACTCTTCTTGGAAGGTTTTCCACAAGATTTTGGAGTGTCTCTGTGGGAATTTTTGCCCATTTATTCTGTAGAGCATTATGAGTTCAGGCACTGATGTTGGATGAGTAGGCATGGCTCGCAATCTCCATTCCAGTTCATCCCAAAGGTTCTTGATGGGGTTTGAGGTCCGGGCTCTGTGAGGCCTAGTCAAGTTCTTCCACACCAAACTCATCAGACCATGTTTTTATAGTCCTTGCTTTGAGCACTGGGGCACAGTCATGTTGGAATAGAAAAGGGTCTTCCCCAAACAGTTGCCACAAAGTTGGAAGCATACTGTAGCATTGTCCAAAATGTCTTGGAACACAGAAGCATTAACATTGACCCTCACTGGAGATAAGGGGCCTAGCCCAAACCCTAAAAAACAGCCCCATACCATTATCCCTCCTCGATCAAACTTCACAGTTGGCATAATGCAGTCAAGCAGGTAACGTTCTCCCAGTATACACTTGTGAGGCTTGCATGTAGCTGCTCGGCCATGGAAACCCATTCCTTTAAGCTCCCGCCGCACAGTTTTTGTGCTTACATGAATGCCAGTGGAAGTTCGGAACTCTTCAGCAATGGAATCGGCAGAGCATTGGTGACTTTTACGCACCATGCATCTTAGCAGTTGTTGAACCCTCTCTGATTTTACGTGGTTTTCCGATTAAGTTGCTGTTGTTCCTAAAGGCTTCCACTTTCTAATAATATCACTTACAGTTGAATGTGGACTATCTAGCAGGGATGAAATTTCCTGCTAATATTAAGGACCCCCCCCCCCCCCCCCCCCGCAATTGTATGAAGGAGGGACCACAGCAGATATGAAAGCTGTCAGATTTACCAGCCTATGACACATGTTCTGTTATATAAAACAGCTATTAAAAGCATTTAAATTGTATAAGAAACAGTGCCGGTAAATTGTAATGATCAGCGGGGGCACTGTTCAGTAATTGGGCTATAATGCAATCCCAAGGCAGGAACATACTGTATGGACAGGATGGGTAGATTGGGAGATTATACAGAGAGGGCTTATGATTTATGGACATAGCTACGCACACAGGTGCTGATTCAGAATTGCGCATATGTTGTCCATATTGCATGCAGGGAAATATTGCAGATCGCCGCCTGTATTCAGAGTAGGCTGTATCTATGTGACCGCACAATCTACGCCTATAAATAATCTGTACATTTATTCACACAATAAATCTTGAGCAAACACCCATACAGGGTGGGGGATGATATAACATGTGCAGAGAGAGTTAGATTTGGGTGTGTGTGTTCAAACTGAAATCTAAGCCAGTATTTACTCTGCACAGAAACAATGTAACCCACCCAAATATAACTCTCTCTGCAAATGTTATATCTTACACACCTGCAGTGCACATGGGCCCTCATTCCGAGTTGTTCGCTCGTTCTTTTTCATCGCATTGCAGCGATTTTCCGCAAACTGCGCATGCGCAATGTTCGCACTGCGACTGCGCCAAGTAAATTTGCTAAGAAGTTTGGTATTTTACTCACGGCATTACGAGGTTTTTTCTTCGTTCTGGTGATCGTTGTGTGATTGATAGGAAGTGGGTGTTTCTGGCCGGAAACTGGCCGTTTTATGGGAGTGTGTGAAAAAACGCTGCCGTTTCTGGGAAAAACGCGGGAGTGGCTGGAGAAACGGGGGAGTGTCTGGGCGAACGCTGGGTGTGTTTGTGACGTCAAACCAGGAACGAAACTGACTGAACTGATCGCAGTGGCAGAGTAAGTGTCGAGCTACTCAGAAACTGCTTAGAAATTTCTATTCGCAATTTTGAGAATCTTTCGTTCGCAATTTTGCTAAGCTAAGATTCACTCCCAGTAGGCGGCGGCTTAGCGTGTGCAATGCTGCTAAAAGCAGCTTGCGAGCGAACAACTCGGAATGAGGGCCATGGTTTTGCCCAACTGCTCACAAATTTGCTGCTACGATCAGGTCTGAATTACCGCCATAGACCCCAAAGTCATTATCAAGGCATCTAAAGACTTACCTGTTGAAACATGTCGGCGCTAATATACAGATAACTGTTATTATCCACTCATGGAAGTTACATATTGGTATGGGTGTTTGCAGAGCCGGTTCTACACCTTGGGAGGAGCGTGGCCACAGTTATACCCCAAGTAGTTGTGCCACCCAGTTGATTTGCCCCCAGTAGTTGTGCCCCCTGTTTCTTTGCCCCCAGTAGTTGTGCCCCCTGTTGCTTTGTCCCCAGTAGTTGTGCCCCCTGTTGCTTTGCCCCCGGCAGTTGTGCCCCCTCTTTCTTTGACCCCAGTAGTTGTGCCCCCTCTTTCTTTGCCCCCAGTAGTTGTGCCCCGTTTCTTTGCCCCCAGTAGTTGTGCCCCCTCTTTCTTTGGCCCCAGTAGTTGTGCCCCGTTTCTTTGCCCCCAGCAGCTGTGCCCCCTCTTTCTTTGCCCCCAGTAGTTGTGCCCCCTCTTTCTTTGCCCCCAGTAGTTGTGCCCCATTTCTTTGCCCCCAGTAGTTGTGCACACACAAAAAAAAAAAAAACAATACTTACCACTGCCCCGTTCCTGCTTCCCGATCGCTGCTGCTGCTCCTTCTGGCCACCGGCTTCTCTCTATGGGAGAGACATCATGACGTCTCTCCCATAGCAGCGCCGCACAGACACTAGAGGTCAATACTGACCTCTAGTGTCTGTCGCTGGAGCCCACGGCGTCTGCTGCAGCCGGGGGAGCGGGGTGCGGGCAGGCGGCGGTGCCTGCGGCTGCGCCCCGGGTGCAGGCACTGCTTGCCTGCACCAAGGACCGCTCCTGGGTGTTTGCTCCCGATCAGGACTGAATTACCCCCTATGTACTAAGCATTGGAGAAAGATAAAGTGGATGAAGATAAAGTACCAACCAATCAGCTCCTAGCTGTCATTCTTCAAACACAGCCTGTAACATTGCAGTTGACTTTATTTCTGTCCACTTTATCTCTCTCCATAACTTAGTAGATAGACCCCTTAATTGTTGCCATTCATCGGTATGGTGATGCTCTGATGGGGAGTGGTCATCAACTCCAATAATAGAGCCCCGAGGCATCCTTATCTCTGGGTGGCTGAACAGGCTGTATGTGCATGGCTGGATCGCCAAAAGTTGACACGTTGACACCCCCAGAGACCTGCGCTCTGGGCCATAATATCTGAGGGTCTAATTAAAATGGGTAATTTAGACAATATCTAGAGTCATATTAAAAAATAAAACAGGCACATCAAGGATAGCAGACCAAGCAGGAATAATACAGGAATGGGAAAGGTATAGTCACCCAGCCATAACTGCAGAAGGGAGTTCCCAATCTCAGAATGCACAAAAAACATCAGACCTATAGCAGTGCAAAACTGAAGGTGACTGGACTAGAGGAGAGAAATAATATATGTCAAATTCCAATCCAATGATCCAAAGCCGGACATTCCACAAAATTCTCCCACCCACCTCCTGAGTACTATCAGGCCCTATATACTTCTGCAGTTTGATAGGGACTCATTACAGCTGGGCTCTGGTTCAGTAGCCAAGAGGTTAAAGCAGTGTCGGACTGGGGCATGAAGGGCCCACCGGAGCAATGCAGTTGAAGGGGCCCATTATTAAGAGGTTTAGCTAACCATTAAAGAGTACATAGTAAATATATAATAAACCATAGTCCTGTGAAGTATATTGTAACATGTATAATCACAATTCAATTGCAGTAGGATAGAATCTGAAGCCTGATCCCTAGAGGAGGAGGAGGGTCACAAGGTATTGGGGCCCACCCGGGGAAGGGGGGGGGGGGGGGGGGGGGCTATTCCACAATATAGGAACAAGGGTGCAGGTGCACCATACACCATTACATTATAATTATAATAACCATCATATCCAAGGTTCTTGGCATATATTGGCAATATATGAGCCTGCCCACCTGCTTCATGGTGCATTGGTGACCTCTATATAATTGAAAGGATCTTACCTATGGCTTGTGTGCAGTCAGCACACTGCCTCTCAGGCTTTTAAACAGGAAGCTAACATATGCTGACTGCACACAAGCCATAGGTAACATCCTTTCAATTATATAGAAAGTCAGTTTGGGGGTGAACTTTTGTAGCGTGGAGCTCCTTGGATTGCTTTGGCTGGGTCACTTTGGGGGGGTATGGGTCGTTGGGTTGACTCAACTTAGGTCGACAGTCATTAGGTTGACAACTGAAGGTCAACATGGGCATTAGGTTGACATGCACTAGGTCGACATGGGAATTAGGTCAACATGTAGTAGGTCGACATGAGCTTTTGGACTTTTTTTGGTGTTGTTTTATTCGTAATGTGACGGGGGAACCCCAGTTAGTGCATCGTGTCCCCTCGTATCGCTCGCTTAGCTCACCATGCTTCGGGCAAGGTCCTTTGCTCTGCTACTGCTTCGCTCGGCACAGGTTACCGTTCCAATAGTAGTCCACGTGGATTGTCAAGTATGGAAAAATCCAAAAAATTAAAGAAAGAAAAAAGGTTAAAAACTCATGTCGACCTTTTGACCTGTCGACTTAAAGTACATGTCAACATAATGTCAATGTCGACCTAATGCATGTCGACCTTCAGTGGTCGACCTAACGACCGTATCCCCTTGGGGGCATCACCACCTTATACTTATTTCCAACACCTATATCACCCTGTGTTTGTTTTTATTTATGTAGCATTTTTGAGATATCTTTTACACTTGTAACAGTGATCAGCTAATCTCACTCTCTAACACTCTGACACCTTACTACTGTCCACTTTCTAACACTCTGACACCTTACTACTGTCCACTTTCTAATACTCTGACACCTTACTACTGTCCACTCTCTAACACTCTGACACCTTACTACTGTCCACTTTCTAACACTCAGCAGCTTCCCTCACTTGCTTAACACTGATTTTTCACTTCTATCTCTCATTTGTGTAATGCCCTGGGCTGGTATAGCTGGGGTGATTTGGGGGTGCTCTGCGCCCCAGAGGCGGACCCCTATAATGTTAGGGACCTGTCCGACGAGGTCACCGTGAAGCAGATGAGCAGGCTCATATATTCCCAATATACAGTATGCCAAGAACCTCAGATATGATGGTTGTTATAATTAGAATTTTATGGTGTATGGTGCACCTGCACCCTTGTTCCTATATTGTAGTACTAAGTCTCGGCAAGGTAGCACCAGGCCCGGCGTCAGGGGGGTACAAAGGGTACCCCCAGGTGTGGAGGGCCCCAGCATAATGCTTACAAAGTCACACTTGTGTGTATTTGATGTAGGATGCCGCAGCGCCACCCGGCCCGCACATAGAATAGTCCAGCGGCGGTGGGCCGGCGGTGGCGGCGGTAATGTAATCCCTGGCTCCCAGCACTGCAGCCCTGCTCTGAGTCTGAGCATCTGACACGTCGCGTGTCATGCTACGTCCGGCGCGTCACTACGCATCGCCCACCCACCCTTTACTGCCTACAGCTGCTGCAGTGCTGTCCGTCCTTTAAGGAACACAGGGCGGCTCAGGCAGCAACGCAACATTTGAGGAGAAAGAGCAGCCCAGCAGTGGCCTGACAGACTGCTGGGGGGCAAACAGCACAGAAAAGCCAGGATTGATGGTGGTGACTCTGGTGAGCAGAGCAGTGCCATGTTTATTTGTTTGTTTTACACTTGTCTGATTGGGATGCGGTCAAGATCCCACCGGACGGAATCCTGGCGGTTGGAATACCGACACTGGGATCCCGACCGGCACAATCCCGACATATTCTCCCTCTGTGGGTTTCCACGACACCCATAGAGGGAGAATAAATTGGTGTGCCAAACATAGCGAGGCACCGTGCCCGCAGCATGGCGAGCCCGCAAGGGGCTGCGTTGCGCTCGCCCCCCTGTCGGGATTGTGCCGGTCGGGATCCCGGTGTCGGTATTCCGACCGCCGGGATTCTGTCTGGCGGTATCGCGTACTGATCCCGTCTGATTAACCTGTCATTATAATAGTACTAATAAAGCTCCAGTGTTTTACCAGCCAGCAATTGTTAAATATCATCCCTATTTCTCACCTCAATATGAGACTCTTGTTTAACAGATTCTACTGGTAATTTACAAGAATCTCACATTGATGTGAGAAATAGGGATCATATTTAACAATTGCTGGCCGGATCAAGCTTTCTGCTCATAGTGGGTGTTTGGTATTGCAAAGATATCGATCGATGTCAGGGGGAAAGGGTGGTTTGGGCGGGGGTGGAGGGGGCCCGCAGAGATATCAGTGTACAGGGCCCCAAGATTTCTGTTGCCGGCCCTGAGTAGCACATCCATTTTAAGAAGCTATGGTGTGCAGTCCAGGCCCCCTCTCCACAATGGGTTCCCCTGTTCTCCTGTGGGCCAGTACGACCCTGGGTTAAAGATCAGGCACTGAAGCACAGAGGTCCTGGCCTCAAACCCCAGGAGTACCTTTCATACCTTAACAGTCAGAAGGTTTATTTGTAGAAAGTGCTGAGCTCAGGTAAATAAATCAAAGACTACATTGATTGACTTGTATTTTCGGTTTGGTTGCCCATTAAACTTGTTACACAGAAGAGGTGGTTGTGACTTGCTGACACCATTCGCACCATTCGCATTATCATCATCAAGTGGTGGGACAAGGCTTATGATAATGTCTATTTCAGACCTGGGCAAAGTACGGCCCGCGGGCCACATAAGGCCCTTTGGCAATCCCTGTCCGGCCCGCGTATTGATTCCAGTCACACGGCTCCCCCACCTTAATCTCACACATGGCACCCGCAGCTCTCCGCCCACAGGCTCCTTGCACCACACACTGTGCCGTATCGCTAGGTCACAAAGACCCTGCGATGCAGCTTAACAATTGAGGCCCAGTGACTGCCCGCGAGTCGCAGGCTACAGAGACGCAGTGCACGGGCAGTCTCTGCCGGCGGTCCCTGCCCCCTGGGTCCCTAGCAACCAGCGCCTGATGACGTGTATCCCGCAGGAGACCGCTTTGCCCTGTCACTTCCTGCTTAAACTTCGGGGTGCATTAGAGATCCCGTCAGACCGGCAGCCAGGGTGAGTCTTGCAGCAATGGAACAGTAACCCGTCATACAGTGCACCATTAAAAAGTAGGTGTGTGGTTTTATTATATATTGAGCATAATTAAGTTCAAGTTATCATTGGTTCGGCCCTCCAACACAGTTCAGATTTTTCATGTGGCCCCCTATAGAAATTAATTGCCCACCCCTGGTCTATTTCATCATCACATCCCTGACCACTCAGTGTTTCACTGAACCTGTGTGTTTTCATGAGAATTTTTTTTTTTTTTACAGGCAATCCTAATTGGATAGAGTGTAAAAAAAATATTGTTGAAACATTGGGAAAACTTACAAAAACAGACATTTCTCGCACCCAGTTATTGCGGGTAACTGAATACCACCTTCTGTTTATTTTAATTTTTTTTATCACCACCCATATTTATGTGTATTATTATTATTATTATTATTATTATTACATTTTAGTTACATTTTATATTATTTATTACTATTTATTATTTATTTATTTATATTATTACATTTGATTTACATTTTATACAATTTTATTTACATTTTATTTCTATAAGTATGTGTATATAGCTTTATTGGCTGAAGTTTGGTACAAGAGTTTTTCCTCCCAGAAATATCTCTGCCTATAAATTAATCTTCATAATTTGTTTAAATGCGCACATAGCTGGGAAATGAAACGTCACTGTAACTTATACAGCCCACTCCAGTCTCGCTGATCTTCAGAGTATTTCATAAACCCCCCCGACTGCTTTCTGTCTCTTGTCTGCGCAGAACACCCCTCCTTAAATAGCAGCCTCTCCCTTCATGTCTCTATGATAACAGCTCTGGAAAGCAAGAAAGACATAAACAGAAAAATATATTTCTTTTTTTTTTTTATTGCATATTTCACATTTTAAAGGAATTGTGAAAGAAAGTATGTCTTCTGGGACTCTACTAAAATGTACGTTCTGCATGTAATTGTTGGATGTTTAAAATACAAATATTTGTGCTGAACGAAAGAGGATACAACTGAAAATATAAAAATAAAATAAAATGCTTAGGTTGGGAAAACGCTTAGGTTGGATGCCAGCAGCGGATGCTGCCCCAGGGCTGGAGCGCCAACCAAAGACTGCAGGGGGAAGCTGACCATCACATATACTGCAGCCACTACAGCACGCACAGGACAGGCAAACAATAGGCACACGAAGGCTTTAATAAGCCCGCCCCCTGATTCCCATTGGCTGGTTTCACAGGAATCTGGGGGTGGACTTATTGAAGATAGGCTGAGTACTGTTGTGCATGTGTCCGGTGCGTGCTGTGACGGCTGCTGATCCCCCGAATAAGGAAGCCAGCACATGTTACATGCAACTTCACATGTATGTGTATATGTGTTGGCCAGCTCCCCCCTGCAGTCTTTAGTCGGCGCTGCAGCTGCTGGGTACATACCACCAGGCGATATGTCGACCGATCTAGCAGTTTGTGCACATTGGGTAGTGTGTACATACTATCGCGCACGTCTTCCCTCACACCCACGATATGCTATATCGTTCAGTGTGTATGGCCGACTAACGTCTCGTATCGTGCCGTCGGTCACATTCACAGATCGTAGTTCTGCCAGGGCATAAAGGAAATACTGGAACTTACTGCTCCTGCAGTTCTCTCCCACCTTCTTGCCACATAGCAAAAATATTTTTTTGGGATGCGGGCCCCAATGCTAGTTGATTCACTCTGGAGACCCTGCTTTAATTTTTTTTTGTCCAATTAAGCTTGTATGTGGTTAGTGAAGATCAGGTGCCTCTGTAGTAGATGGGTTAGCATCGCCAAGCCCCCTCACTACCAGGCCCCAAAGCTCCCACATGGGCTGCTTCGACAATAGTTCAACTTCCGACTGTCTCCAAGTGTCACATACAGGGCCTGACTAGCCAACTGGCACTTCTGCAAAAAATCCAGAATGGGCCAATGGTCTGATCAGCCGGGTCGGTCGTCAGTCAGAGTCTGAGCCGTTTGGAGGCCTGGTCAAGCAGCTCTGCTTCCTGATGCTCTGCATGGGTTGGGTATAAATTCCCAGTGGTCAGGATCTGACGGTCAGAATCTCAACATCGGATTCCCGATGGTCAGAATATTGGCAAATCCTGTTGATTATTCTAACCCTAGCCCTAACAATAACCAACCCCTCCCACAGCCTAACCCTCCTCTCCCGCAGCCTAACGCTAACCCTCCCCTCCCGCAGCTTAACCCGGTCTCCTTCTGCAACCTGACCGGAACACTCCCCCTAGTGTGTAACCCTAACCCTAAAACTTACCATAACCCTAATACTTACCGTCTGCATCAGTCGGCACTTTGAGCGTCGAAATTCTGATTGTCTGTATTCCTGACTACAACCGGCTCTCCATGACGTCATGTCACGCACTCTAGGGGAGGTTGGGAGCTGATTGATGAGCCAAGAGGGGGAAGGCCTAAGCTGGATGCCATGCAAATCAGCGATAGATAAATGTTTTTGACAATGAATATTAGTCACAGTAGTCTTCTGTTTATAACATAGGAGATATGGAGGGATGGAATAAAAAAATTAATTTGGCTTCACATGATTACACCATGTTTCATGAAGTGGGTGGGGCATGGCATATGATGAGACAAGTATAGAAGGCGCAGATTGCATCATCTCAGCACGTTGCAGGCAGATAAGTGCCCTTGCCTAGCGGCAGAATTACCTTTTTCCTCAGGAGTCATGGATGTCTCTCCGTAAACTGGGAGTCTGAATATCCTTAGAAATAATTAAGGTTCAAAAAGGGTTGAGATTACCTAAAGGATAAAAAAGGGGCAGACTAGATGGGCCAAGTGGTTCTTATCTGCTGTCAAATTCTATGTTTCTAATTTCTATGTCTCCAGACATTCCTCTGGATATGTGGTAAACGTAAAACTGACACAGCACAATGTCTAAGAATTGTCTTGCATGGAAAAATCCTCACATTTCCCCATGTTTTGCTTTGACTGATTGTTATGTATATTTCAGCATGAAACACCTTCAAAATGAATTTATATGAGGCGAATGGGTAAGACCTGGTACTTGCGTGCATGCTTTTGACAAATGGTCAGGTAAAGGCAGGGCTGTTTCTAGCCAATTTGGCTCCCAGTGCGAGATTTAAAAATGCGCCCCCCCCCCCCCATGACATAAAAAAATGTGCCCCCCACACACCTAGATAAAAAAACAACAACTTGCGCGCGCACACGGCAAGGGGGCGTGGTCTCATCTAAATGGGTGTGGCCTCGTCTGAAAAGACTACCTCACAATCCAGTTTTTGACCCTGCTCCAACAGATCACGACCACCACAGGAAAAAAAATTCTACCATATTAAGCCCCACACAGGAATGCCCCCTGCACCATATTATGCCACACACCGCAATGCCCTTGATACATTAAATCCCCACACTACGGCAGGCAAGAGTCCCCATTTCACACATTACGGCAGGTGTCCCCATTTTACACATTGAGAGAGAGAGAGAGAATACTTACAGAGGCGATTACCGCTCTTCGGCCCGCCTCACCAGTCGCTCCTCGCGCCGGCCTTTCCCTCTTCCTAACTTGGATCCCCCTCTGTACTCCGGTCGGGGGGGGGGGAGTTTCGCGGAGTGACGGGGTTGCGTCGTGACGTAACAACGCAACCGCGTCATTCCGTGAAACTCCGCCCCCCGAGCGGGTTACTCGGGGAGAAATAGGAGGGGGAAGCAGGGAGCCACAGTTAGTGCCGCGGCGGGCGCCCAGTGCGGTTGCACTGCTCGCCTGCCCCAAGAAACGGCCCTGGGTAAAGGCATCTTTGGCATTCATTCCTGAAAAAGCCATTTATACACAAGAAGCTGTGATTTTGTTTTACTGTTTCTTCAAAGCAATGTACGCTTTACTTAGAGCCATGGTATGTATTATTTCATTACATATCCTTCTACTGTGCTTTGGTCTCAGTAAAGTCATGTTTCAACCATTCATTTTCTCAGTGCACATCTGTTTGTGCTAACAGCCCTGCCACTCCCATACCCTATGTGTCACATTAATAACACAGGTATGGACAGCATACAGCAATGACTCCTGCCGCAGACAGAGCATTATGGGAGTTGTAGTCCAGTCACAGCTAGAAAGCCAATGTTTTAAAGGAGATTCCCACTTTGAGGCAGCCTTGACTGGCTTATATGAGCCTTCATGACATTTATATTAAATACAATGCTTCCTCTCTAGCTGCCCTATATGTTGTTTGTTTGTGTTTGGCACCCATCTACTATTTTATCTAAAGGCCAGTATTCACGGCCCGATGCTGGAGAGATGTGTGCTGAGCGAACCGCTCAGCACACATCTCTCCCGGCGCTCAGCACAGCGCGATCTGTGCTGAGCGTGCGGGGAAAGACGGGGGGGCCGCTCACTTCACCCAGCGGGTGAAGTGAGCGACCCGCTAGATTGGCCTGCATGCAGGCCAATCTAGCAGCAGCGATAGCGATGCGCGGGGCTGCGCATCGCTATCGCTGTTAGGGCTACACACGGAGCGATCTTGCTGAAAATCTAAGCAATCTAGTCAGATTGCTTAGATTATCGCTCTGTGTGTACCCCCCTTCACGCAGAGAGTATGTTTGTCATACCTATAAAATAGTGTTTTGACCAAAAGTGGGTATTTCTGATTAGATAGGGGTGGTGTTTGGTCAGATTGGGGGAGTGGCTTAAATTGGAGCGCTTTCCATGTTTAAATGTTGACATGACAGAAAAGCACGTTCATTGAACCATAAAGCCTAAGTAATCTACACATATAGATATCATAAAACTGTACGGGTTGTGTCTGTACATAGCAATTTTATTGAGAAATATACTTCTAGTATAGTATATAGCATTATTAGAGCTGCTGTCGCATCAAGCAGTTTAAGGGACAGAGCAGAGTTGCTGCGCATGCCCAGTGTAGCAGCTTCATCTACCACGTCTGCTGTGTTTGTGGATCTTAGGGGGACATGAACTTAGTAGTGATAAAAGTGGAGAAGTGAGCCAGTGGAGAAGTTGCCCATGGCAACCAATCAGCATTGACGTAACATTTATAATTTGCATTCTATAAACATATACAGAGCATCTGATTGGCTGCCAAGGGCAACTTCTCCACTGGCTCACTTCTCCATTTTTTTCACTACTTTGTACATGTCCCCCTGAGTCATCAACCAGAGAGCAGCTACCAGGTAGAAGAGACAGGAGCCTTATCATGATGTGGGAGAATGTGTGCTTAGAAAGTGCAGTACTGGTTTTATTATGTTTGTGTATTTATTACGGTTTGTTTAACCTTTTCCTGACCACTTATTTATATTATTTAAATGTTTGATACAGCCTATACTATCTATAATGTTAAATATTAATACTGTATTCCATCCAGTAAGTCAGTAACCAATGTATAAAAAGATGAATGTGAACATTAATGTCCAGGGTCTGTACTAGGTTCTTCTACCACTCCCCCAGACTCACACACTTGCTCCAATGTTCTGCAGGGTGGGAGATTATGGATTGCATTTGGAAACCCCCCTCTAGAAATCCTGCGTTTGCCACTGTATAGTGTAGTTTATAAACTATAGAGATGAAAAAAAAAATGAAATTTTGTCTGTTTGTGTGTCTTTTTGTTATGGCATCACGCAAAAACTTCTACATTAATATGGTTTGTGTCTTCACTATTGTATAGTTTAGTGACACAGAAGGAAACTTAGCTATGTATTTTCTTACTGTGACATCAGGGAGAGGCGCAATAAAGGAAAATCCAGACGGTTGACAGTTGGCTCACTGAAAGTTGGTGTTCTGATCATGCTTCAGCGGGATTTAGGAGACTGTGTTTATACCACGTAGACTCCTTATCCCCAATAATTTTCCTTTTTAATTCAAGTGGCTGCAGTTTCCTGTAAGCATCTGCTTCGCTATGACGATCAACAAGTCGCAGGGGCAAACGCTCAGGGTTGCAGGCGTAGATCTCAGGACCAGCTGCCTCTCCCATGGGCAGATTTACGTGGCTTGCTCATGAGTTAGTAGCCCCAAACATCTTTTTGTGTTAATCCCTGAAGGAAAAACTGAAAATATTATTTACAAAGACATTTTGTGATCAATGTCTAAATTATAAAATATACATCACAATATTAGATGGCTCTAAGTGTCTTTGTAAAATTAGTTCCGCTTAGCAATAACAGACATCCACGCGAGTGAAACCGTGGGCAAACGCTAATATACTTAATAAAAGTCGCATACAGATGCTGCATTAACTACAACCTGGTTTAGGTGGCTGGAATTTAAAACCTCGCAAAAGTATATTTCGCTTTGCTCAGTTTTAATGATGCAGGTTAGTTATCTCCCACCTGGCTACCTGCCTTAGCTCTTTAAAGTTCATTTTTGAAAGCCCTCACATTGTTATCTTTCTGGAAGCTACCCGGTCGCCCGTCTTCTCTTTACACCCCCCCCCCCCCCCCTTTTCCCCCTCTATTCTTTTCCTGTTCTCTACCTTTTTTTCTTTCTAATTCTAGATATCTGTTTTCCTAATGTTATATTTGTGATCAAGCAAAACGTGAATTATCTCGTATCATGTTTTAGGCCTTGATACATGATTTCTTCATGTGTTCGGTATGTGTAATGGTCTTTCATTCCTATGTAATTTTTTCATAAATTGATAAAGAATGTATAAAAAAAAGTAGCATAAAGATGCATACAAGCCAATAAAGTATGGCCCCTGTAATGTCTATATGCCAGAACTTAGTAGCATTTCCAATCAGCTCCCTTGATAACCTGACCAAATTGCAACATACCTGTCATTGACAAGAATGAGGACATAAGGGTGGTGCAGTAATCAGTATGGCTGTCTCATAGCGCTTGGGGTCATGGGTTCAATCAGTGCCGTTTCTAGGCAATTTGGTTCCCAGTGTGAACAGTAAAATATGCGCTCCCCCCCCTCTCCCCAATAGACACGCACTTCCGATGAGGGGGTGGGGCCTCACTAAAATGGGAGTGGTTTCTCTAAAAATGGGCATGGCCTCGCAGGAAAAGATTCCAGACTACCCTTCCAAGCGCTGCCTCCTCTGAGTCCGCCCAGTGCTGAATGTAAAATGGCGCCCACTCGCTCCTCCTCGGTGGCTCCATTTAATAGGCGCACCCCGGCATGTGATGATATCACGACGCAACTGCGTAATTATGCAGGACTCCGCCCAGCGAGCAGAGTAACACGGAGGTTCGGGAAGAAGTAAGAAGAGTGAAGGCACCTGCGGTCTGCTGCTGCCAGCAGGGGTCGTGGCGGGTGCCCCGTGCGAATGCACGGCTCGCCCACCGGCATCCACGAGGGTAGCCAGGTCGGCAGTCTGGCGGGCAAGGCACAGTGAACTGGGCTTACTGAGATTGGCTTACTGAGTTTCAAAGCATTACATGACCAGGGCCCAAGGTACCTGAAGCAGCTACTGACCCCATACTGCCCCACTGGATTAGTGCAATCTGTAGATGAAGGACTTTTAGCAGTACCTAAAATCTCCCGTAATTCATCTGGGGGTCGAGCTTTTAGTCATGCGGCTCCGACTCTATGGAACTCACTTCCCCGCACAGTGCGAGAGGCCCCAACTATAGAATCCTTCAAAAGTAGACTCAATACTTTCCTTTTTACTCAAGCATTCCCATAATTGTCTCTTTAGTATCTCTATGCTTCTGTATTTTACGAAAATCTGTTCTGTACTTCATTATTTTCTGTACTATATTATGCAATGTATCTGTTAAGCGCCTTGAGTCCTATTGGAGAAAGAGCGCTATATAAATAAAATTATTATTATTATTATTATTATTATTATAAAGCCACTTGGACCAGCTACTTCACTCTGGCTTTGCCCATTTTTCTGGGTGAGCTACGCAAGATTCAGGAGTCTCCCGGACACTCCAGGAGAGTAGGCGAGTATAGTTTAGGATCCTCACACACTCCAAAATACGATGGTAAGATAATACAATAGCTAATAGAGCACTGTAAACTACAATGAGGCAGGGGCTGATGTAAATGATTATAATTAGAATGCACAGGATGGCAGATAGAGAATGAAAATATTTAGCTTGCCTATTTATCTCCATATATTGTGAGGCTACAAATTCTAGCATGCTCTGACATGCAGAGGCTGCTATGAATCCACAATTCTAGATCAGACGCAACATGCAGTGACCCAGGTATTGCAGAACTGAAAGTTCCAGCATGTTCCCCCAACTAGAGGGATCCGCAGCTTGACATCCTTTTGCCTAAACTGTATAGTCTGCACAAACTCTTGCACTATAGAATATACCTACTCTCCCTGATTGCCAGGGAGACTCCCTAAAATAACAGCAATCTCCCAGACTCCTTGAAGACATTACAAATCTCCCTGATTGCACATTACCCCCATTATGTAGCTGTTATTTTCTTGGGGAAAAATAAATAAATAAAAGATAAATACATACAAATGGGATCAACAGTGCAATTTCCCTGCTTTGGTTATAAGGCACAGTGGGGCAGATGTATTAAGCCTGGAGAAGTGATAAAAGCAGTGATAAGTGTAAGGTGATAACGCACCAGCCAATCAGCTCCCCTATGTCAATTTACAGTTAGGAGCTGATTGGCAGATGCGTTATCACCTTGCACTTCTCACTGCTTTATCACTTCTCCAGACAGTGGCGTAAGTTCGTCCCAGTTGCCCGGAGCAGTGGCGTAAGTTCGTCACAGTCGCCCTGAGGCAAGATAAATATTGCTGCCCCCCTATTTCCTATATTAAGATAAATATATGTATGTATGTATGTGTGCGTGTATATGTGTGTGTGTGTGTGTGTGTGTGTGTGTGTGTGTGTGTGTGTGTGTGTGGAGTGTTCTGAAAAAAAATTATATACTGTATTTATACATTTAATTGTCTTTTATTTTAAATCACACATTTCTTAGCAGTCATACCCAGGATTAGAACCCATGACCTGTTACACTAACAGCAGACACTTTACTGATGGAGTTATTTGCTCCTGTAGAGGAAGCATGAGAATTCTAACTATATGAAGTTATGTGTAATTTTCAGAGAAGGAGCTTCATATAGTTAGAATTCTCATATTTCCTATACAGGAGCAAACAGCTTCATCAGTAAGGTGTCTGCTTCCAGTGTAATAGGTTGTGGTTTCTAATCCTGGGTATGACACTTGTAAAATGTGTATATTCAGTATAATAAAGTGGGTGTGATTTGTAAGGTGCAGGGACCAGTGAGGAAGTCGGCCACTGAAAAGACAGTGGCAGCTATCAATTAACTTAAGTCAATGGTGTCACAGAATGGGAGGAGAGGTGCCCCCCTTCAGAGCAGGAGCCCGGCGGCAGATGACTCCGTTGCCTCCCAGAGTTCTGCCTCTGGCCCGGAGGCAAGATAAATATTGGTGCCCCCCTATTTCCTATATCAAGATAAGTGTGTGTGTGTGTAACAGCAGACACTTTACTGATGGAGCGATTTGCTCCTGTAGAGGAAGCATGAGAATTCTAACTATATGAAGTTACGTGTAATTGTCAGAGAAGTATCTTCCTATAGTTAAAATTCTCATATTTCCTATACAGGAGCAAACAGCTTCATCAGTAAGGTGTCTGCTTTGTGGTTTCTAATCATGGGTGTGACACTTGTAAAATGTGTATAATAAAGAGGGTGTGATTTGTAAGGTGCAGGGACCAGTGAGGAAGTTGGCCACTGAAAATATAGCGGCAGCTATCAATTAACTTAATTAACTGGTGTCACAGAATGGGAGCAGAGGTGCCCCCTTCAGAGCAGGAGCCCGGCGGCAGATGACTCCATTGCCTCCCAGAGTTCTGCCTCTGTCTCCAGACTTAATACATCTGCCCCAGTGATCCCTACGGCTACATGCATTTTTAAATAAGATTTCTTGTGGCTACTTATATGGAACCACTTGTAAAACACAATACATGAGCAAGTCCTGAAAATATTCTGTATCTTTTCATCAACAAGTAGATCTTACTAACTGCTTTGGGGTTCATTTACAGTTGGATATAAGTCACTTTCTGACACGCCTCTCGTATGTAGCAGGACACGTCTGTGCATATAGGTGCTACTTTCACATTCTCCCTGAAACGCTGTTTCAAAAGTAGGTAAGTATGCCATAGAACATCTAAATAGTAACTATTTACTCAGCCCAAATTTATTGGAATTTCTAATGTCCCTTTTCCACTAGCTCAAAAAACACGGGTAAATGCACGGGGGCGCGCATTTACCCGTGTTTTTGGCAAGTGGAAAAGGGTAAACCCGGATCAAGTGACCCGTGAATCCTACCCGGCTATTTACCTGGGTAGGACACGGGAATGATCCGGGTAGGGTGTAGTGTAAACGGGAGCCGTGTCGATGCGACACGGCTCCCGTTTACACTGTATGGATGGGCGGCGCTGGGAGATCATGTGATCTCCCTGCGCCGCCCCTGCCGTGTAGCTAGAAGCGTCACCAACCCGGCATATGCCGGGTTGTGACTGCTAATGGGAAAGGGACCGAGCACGGGTCGCAGCAGGGGGCAGCTCCCGTGTCAGGCTCCCGGCTGCGACCCGTGCTCGTAGGTGTAAAAGGGGTATAAATAGATGTGGTGAATCAGCCTGAAGCTACATCTGCCTTGTCCGGCCACTCCGTGAATCTCTCACTCATGTTTCTGCAGGACCTGCTTTCCAGATCCTGTGTTGCTTCCTTCCTCCTCTGTATAATATAGCTGGACACGTTGATGGGAAAGAAATGTCCTACCTCGTGTCATTTTGACACCATCCTACTAGTGACTGGAGATTAGACATACTATAGCTTTTGTGTAGTGTACAATAGCCCCGGCACCCTGTGGAGTAAGACTGACACCCTGTGGTCAATAGTGGGATAAAACAGGGTGATTGTAGAGCAAACATAGGGCTGAATATGTATGAAATAAAATGAATATAGTAGTGACAGTTCCTCGGTACAACACTGAACGTGAGTTTTAGGATCATTTCTGTTCATCATTGTGACCAGAAACTCATAGGATGAATAGACCCAAACAATTTTCTGACCGAGATAGCAATTGTATCATTGCTCTTCTTCATTATACACAAAGAAACCATATTTGAGATGTGTACTCTCCAGAAATGGACCTGTTTTAAATAGCTATCTGTGGTTTGGGGGTATAGTAGGGGACCGGGGCCTAATGCGTCTGATTTTCCAGTCAGGAATGTTGGAAGGTATGACACCGGGATGCGGTCAATTTACCTACAATCAAAATCCTGACGGTCAAAATACCGACAACCATTGACCGACGGTCAAAATCCCAACAAGAACAAAATCCCGACATAGTCAAAATACTGACATTTAAAATACCGACAGGTCAAAAAGTCGACATGGGTTTTTCATGATTCTTTCATTGAAACTGACTTGTTCATACTTTACCATCCCAGTGGACCTGAAAGGGAAATATAATAGCACGGCGAGCGCAGCCAATGAAAAACTCTTGTCGACTTTTTGACCTGTCGACATTTATTTAAAATACCGACAAGGTCAAAATACCTACTGTACATTTAGTACAGTAGGTATTTTGACCTTGTCGGTATTTTAAATGTCGGTATTTTGACCTTGCGGTTTTTTGACCTTGTCGGGATTTTGACTGTCAGGATTTTGATTGTAGGTATTTCATACTGATCCCATGACACCAGCAGCCCCGTATCTGGATGCCAGCCTGCCCTGTGCAGCCACTACCCACCCTCCTGAGCTCATACCATCATAAGTCTGCGCCCATTGGGGTGGGTGGTCAAATCCGCCATTATCAGATCGCTTCTGCACCGCTACAAGCATCCTTAGGATGTTATGAGCGTACACGGCTGGAATGTCCAAAGGACAAACCAAGCGGCACTGCAGTAGTGAAACCACAGGCAGTAAGGGTGCCTCCCCACGGAACTCCACCCTGTGCAATGGCACCAACCGGACTGTCCATCTTCCACCCCTAGAAACCAATATAATTGTTCCTTTAGTGCCTTTGGATGTCGACAGTACTATTTTCTGTTGGTCAGATCCTTTTTACTTTTGAGTAACAGTGCATGGCCTTGAGAATCGGAGATGTCACATGACCAAGCCAATTAGGGTTAGGTCCAATGTGTCCCTTTCACTATTTAGTGTAGTTTGTTGACTAAGCAAGGCCAGTATTCTTATATACAGTACTTGTGAGTGTCTGTCTGCATCATTCAGAACCAACCCTGGAGAGACAGAGGGGTAATTCTCAACAGCTGTTTTATGTGCATTTCTGCATGTAGAATATTTAGCTGGAAAAGTTTGGGTCCTTGTGCATTAGAGGCAAGTTTAATATCTGGAGCAGATGGTTAATGTGTGACCATGATATGAACTCAGTGTCAGACTGGGGCATGAAGGGCCCACCGGGGGGATGTAGTAATAGGGGCCCATACTTAGGGGTGTGGCCAGACTAAAAGGGGGTGTGGCCAGCCTCCACAGAGGCTTGAAATACACAATAGTTTAGTGCAGTGTAATGCAACATATCTACCATGTATAATACAAGTGCACAATCTGGATCCTGATCCCTAGAGGAAGGAGTGGGCCATCAGGCAGTGGGGCCTACCGGTGGTTTCCTCTGTACGCCTGTGGGCCAGTCCGACCCTGTATGAACTGGAAGTTTGGAAACAAGGAAAACATGAAGCTGTATCTTCCTTTAAAAGGGATGTCAGTGTAGAGGTTACATTATCACACCTATTTTTATTTTATTTTTTAAAGTGGAATAAAGTAGAGTTTTGCAGCCCGATTCAGAAGTGGAGACTGGTGCAGCTGCGACTGCATTTTTTCACGCAGACCACCCACCCAAATTGCCTCTCTCTACAACTAACTTTGTTCTGTGTCCTCTGGCGGTAACTATTGGGGCATATGCACAGGGCGACACTGATGCATGTGCAGACTGAAAACATCAGCCGTTTGCATCCAAAATCGGTACTGCGTTTGCCTACTCTTGCTGATTCCTCTCCAGGAGAGAACATACATGTGATGTTGACAGGGGCGGAGCCAGCATAGGTGTGTAATTAGGCCCCACCCCCTTGTTGTAAAAATGTAGCAGTTGGAATAAATGTGCATTGGGGCGGGGCCAACATTACACTTTTCCATAGAAACGTATCACTAGGTCCTGCCTCCCTCACCCGATGTCTTCGGATTCCTGGTATTAAACTTCACTAGGAAGTTGAAGGGATTATTATTATTATTATTATTATTAACCTTTATTTATATGGCGCCACAAGGGTTCCGCAGCGCCCAATTACAGAGTACATATGCACATAATCAAAACAGGAAAACAGTGACTTACAGTTGAAGACAATATAGGACAAGTACAGGGTTACTAAGCATGACTACACCAGTAAATGACAGAGACAAGTTCCAGGTGGCCAAAAAACTGCGTGATTTGGGCAGTTGAGGATTATTAAAGTAAGAAAAGGATAAGCACATGAGGGAAGAGGGCCCTACTCGTGAGAGCTTACATTCTAAGGGGAGGGGTAGACAGACAGGGGTGACACAGATGGGGTACATAGAGAGCGTGGAACAGAGGGTTAGGATGAGATTTGGCTGGGGGTTTGATAAAGAAATGGGTCTTAAGAGCCCGTTTGAAGTTTTGTAGAGAGGTGGAGAGTCTGAGGGGGAGAGGTAAAGAATTCCAGAGGAAGGAAGCAGCACGTGAAAAATCTTGGAGATAGGAGTGGGAGGAAGTAATCAGAAGACAGGAGAGTCGGCGTGCATTAGCAGAGCGAAGAGGACGGGTGGGAGAGTAAAGGGAGATAAGGTCAGAGATGTAAATGGGAGAGGAGTGGGTCAGGGCTTTGTAAGTGAGTGTGAGAAGTTTGAATTGGATTCTGAAAGGGAAGGGAAGCCAGTGAAGGGCTTGTAGGAGAGGGGAGGTGGACGTAGTGTGTTTAGTGAGGAAGATAAGCCGGGCAGCAGCATTGAGGATAGATTGGAGTGGAGAGAGGTAATTGTCAGGGAGGCCAGTTAGGAGGAGATTACAGTAGTCCAGTCTGGAAATAATCAGTGAGTGGATAATGATCTTAGTGGCATCCTGGGTGAGAAAGGGTCTGATCCTGGAAATGTTTTTGAGATGAAAATGACAGGTTTGTGAGAGGTGCTGAATGTGTGGTTTGAAGGAGAGGGAGGAGTTAAGGATTACACCAAGACAGCGTACTTGGGGGCTAGAGGAGATAGTCCTGTCATCAATGGATAATGAGATTGTGGGAGGAGAGGTTGTGCGGGAGGGTGGGAAGATGATCAGCTCAGTCTTAGACATGTTGAGTTTAAGAAAGCGCTGGGACATCCAGGAAGAGATAGCAGAAAGACAGTTAGAGGTAACGAGTGAGGAGAGCTGTGGAGAGATCAGGGGAGGAGAGATAGATTTGAGTGTCATCAGCATAGAGGTGGTATTGGAAGTTAAAAGAACTAATGAGTTCACCTAAAGAGGACGTATAGAGAGAGAAAAGGAGAGGACCAAGAACAGAGCCTTGGGGGACACCAACAGTTAGTGGAAGTGGGGGCGAGGTAGCATCATGAGAGGAGACAGAGAAGGAACGATCAGAGAGGTAGGAGGACAGCCAGGAGAGGGCAGTATCGCGTAGACCAAGAGAGTGAAGGATTTGCAGAAGGAGAGGGTGGTCCACAGTGTCAAAAGCAGCAGAGAGGTCAAGAAGAATAAGCAGAGAGTAGTGGCCCTTAGATTTGGCTGCATGGAGGTCATTGCAGACTTTTGTGAGGGCAGTTTCAGTGGAGTGTAGAGAGCGGAAACCAGACTGGAATGGGTCAAGCAGTGAGTGAGAGGAAAGAAAGGCAGTGAGGCGATTATAGACAATACGCTCAAGAAGTTTGGAGGCAAAGGGAGGAGAGAGATGGGTCGGTAGTTGGAGAGAGTGTTAGGATCAAGGGTAGGTTTTTTAAGAATAGGGGAGACAAGAGCATGCTTGAAGGCAGAGGGGACAGTGCCTGATGAGAGGGAGAGATTGAGAAGGTGGGCAAGATGGGAACAGGCAGAAGGAGAGAGGTAGCGGAGGATGTGGGAGGGGATAGGGTCGAGTGGGGAGGTTGTGGGGGGGGGGGGGAATGTATGAGGGCCATGACTTCCTCACCAGATACATGGGAGAAAGATGTCAGAGTTGGTAAGAGGGAAGGGGAGGGGTGGCAAGGGATGGGTGGTGGCTGGTTGCTGGTCTGGTGGGATGTGATATCCTGACGTATGGAGTCAATCTTGGATGTGAAATAAGTGGCAAAGTCAAGAGCAGACAATGAGGAAGGGAGAGGAGGTGGTGGTGGGCAGAGAAGGGAGTTAATAGTGGCAAAGAGGCGCCGGGGGTTGGAAGTCAAGACTGGGTAGAGATGAGGATTTTGAAGTATGATTGTTTAGCGAGGGAAAGGGCAGTACTGAAGGATGAGAGCATGAATTTGAAATGGAGGAAGTCTGCTTTAGAGCGTTATTTCCTCCACTGTCGCTTGGCAGTACGTGAGCATTTTTGTAGATATCTGGTGCATTTGGTGTGCCAGGGTTGAGGTGTTGATCTGCGAGGGTGAATAGTGGTTGGCGGAGCAACAGAGTCAAGGGCAGAAGTAAGAGATGCATTGTATAGGGCAGGGACGTGCAGTCAGGGGAGGCAGGGAGGCAGTGCCTCCCCTGTCATAATGATTAAAATAATACAAAGATAATAACACATTATACTTTGTATTATTTTAGCTAAATCTCTATGGGAGGCAGCGAGAGCGCTGCCTCCCAGTAACAATGATAAAGTGTCTGAAGAGGGGGGCGGGCAGGGGGTGGAGCCAAATCACGGGCTGGAAAAGCCCATTGAAAATTGAAAGAAAAGCGGCACCAGCAGATCTGCCTCATTGACAGGGGCTGTGCCTTGAGCTCACATCAAGGCACACCCCTGTCAGTCATTGGACAGTGGCAGGGGGTGGGCTGGAAGTGGAACGGATGGGCAATGTCAGATGCCCCCATTCCGTGTGGACGCATATCCTCACTCCGCTCGTGCAGGACCAGCGGGAGCCTCTGTGTGCTGCGCTGTCCACCCCCCCTCCCTTGACCCTCGCGAACTCAGAGGCGCTCCCGCGACCCCACCCCACCCCCCCCCCGGCTCCCTTAGCCCCAGTGTTCTCAGCCCTGGTCCCCCCCCCCCCCCCACCCCCCCACTCTCTTAGTCTACCCTGTAGCCTGTGCTCAACGGCCTTGCTCCTCTCCTGGCCCCCGTGCTGACTGCTGAGCTGCTGCGGCCCCCCCGCTCCTCTTGGCCTGCAGTGCAATGTACAGACCGAGGGAGCGCCAGGTCAGGAGCCTGCAGCAGCGCCGGAAGAAGAAATCAGGTAAGTGGCTGCCTACACACTACACTACACTACACTACAGTACACTATAGTACACTACACTACACTACACTACACTACAGTACACTATAGTACACTACACTACACTACACTACACTACAGTACACTATAGTACACTACACTACACTACAGTACACTACACTACACTACAGTACACTACACTACAGTACACTATAGTACACTACACTACAGTACACTACACTACACTACACTACAGTACACTATACTACACTACACTACACTACAGTACACTACAGTACACTACACTACACTACAGTACACTACACTACAGTACCCTATACTACACTACAGTACACTATACTACACTACAGTACACTACACTACAGTACATTTACATTGTCCTTCCAGGTTCTCTATGAGTGACTGTTTTACATTATATAATGAGATGATAATAATACTATTCAGGTAACTGTGTCTGAAGCTCACTGTCCTATCATCCCAGCGTAACCCCTGTTTAAAATGCCTGTATTAAAATCTCATACCCTATGTTAAATGTACAGTAAATATATGAACTAAATGTAACGTATGTGCATGTTTTTAAAAATATGTATATACTGTAATTTGGTGTCTTGGCGACACTGTGCGTGTCGGACGTCATTGGTGGCAGTGGACCTTATTGCTGCATGCTGCAAGTGAACATTTCACAGTGGTGACAGTTGAAGAGATAAAGTGATACAGTGCATACTATCCCTGTTTCAAATATTAGGGGGGCACCAATTCCCTTTCTGGCACAGGGTACCGAATGTTCTAGTTGCAGCTATGCTTGGTGCTGCAAATCAAATAGAATAAAGTCTATTATAGTAGCATGTTAGAGAAGAAAGTTATACACACAATTCAGTATGAAAAGTTTATTTGGAGACAACCCCCCCACATACACAGGCACATGACAAAGCAAAGAAAGGAAGTTACAATCTAAAAGTTAGCGGGGACGCTGTCTGTAGTAATGTGTAAAAAAGGTGGACGCTGTCTGCTGTAATGTGTAAAAAAAAAGGGACGCTGTCTGCCATAATGTGTACAAAGGGTACGCTGTCTGCCGTAATGTCTAAAACGGGGACGCTGTCTGCCGTAATGTGTATAAAGGGGACGCTGTCTGCCGTAATGTGTAAAAAGGGTGACGTTGTCTGCTGTAATGTGTAAAAAGGGGACGCTGTCTGTCGTAATGTGTAAAAAGGTGGACGCTGTCTGCTGTAATGTGTTAAAAAAAGGGACGCTGTCTGCCGAAATGTGTAAAAAAAAAGGGACGCTGTCTGCCATAATGTGTACAAAGGGTACGCTGTCTGCCGTAATGTCTAAAACGGGGACGCTGTCTGCCGTAATGTGTATAAAGGGGACGCTGTCTGCCGTAATGTGTAAAAAGGGTGACGTTGTCTGCTGTAATGTGTAAAAAGGGGCCGCTGTCTGTCGTAATGTGTAAAAAGGTGGACGCTGTCTGCTGTAATGTGTTAAAAAAAGGGACGCTGTCTGCCGAAATGTGTAAAAAAAGGGACGCTGTCTGCCATAATGTGTACAAAGGGTACGCTGTCTGCCGTAATGTCTAAAACGGGGACGCTGTCTGCCGTAATGTGTATAAAGGGGACGCTGTCTGCCGTAATGTGTAAAAAGGGTGACGTTGTCTGCTGTAATGTGTAAAAAGGGGACGCTGTCTGTCATAATGTGTAAAAAGGTGGACGCTGTCTGCTGTAATGTGTTAAAAAAAGGGACGCTGTCTGCCGTAATGTGTAAAAAAGGGGACGCTGTCAGCCGTAATGTGTAGAAAGGGGACGCTGTCTGCCGTAATGTGTAAAAAGGGGGACGTTGTCTGCTGTAATGTGTAAAAAGGGGACGCTGTCTGCCGTAATGTGTAAAAAGGGGGACGTTGTCTGCTGTAATGTGTAAAAAGGGGACGCTGACTGTCGTAATGTGTAAAAAGGTGGACGCTGTCTGCTGTAATGTGTTAAAAAAGGGACGCTGTCTGCCGTAATGTGTAAAAAAGGGGACGCTGTCAGCCGTAATGTGTAGAAAGGGGACGCTGTCTGCCGTAATGTGTAAAAAGGGGGACGTTGTCTGCTGTAATGTGTAAAAAGGGGACGCTGTCTGCCGTAATGTGTAAAAAGGGGACGCTGTCTGTCGTAATGTGTAAAAAGGTGGACGCTGTCTGCCGTAATGTGTAAAAAGGTGGACGCTGTCTGCCGTAATGTGTAAAAAGCTGGACACTGCCGTAATGTGTAAAAAGGGGACGCTGTCTGCCGTAATGTGTAAAAGGGGCTCTACCTGGTGTAGTGGTGCTACTGTGCGGCGTAATTTGAATATTGGAGACTACTGTGCACAGTTATAAGAATTGGTATTATTTTGTGGCCACACCCCTTCCCCACGAAGCCACGCCCTATATCTCTTGCGCGCGCCTGCGGCGCGCACTGCTCCTGTTTTATGTAAAGGGGGGGCTCTGATGCCGTTTCTTGCACACAGCGCTAAAATGTCTAGTTACGGCCCTGTTGCTAGGTATCCATTTCCCTGGCCCTGAGCAGGTATCCCTCACCAGATCCTCTCTAGGGGTGAGGGGGTGGACTTGGACGGGATGTGGGGGGGGGGTCCAAAGCATTTTGTCGCACCCGGGCCCACCGCTCGCTAGTTCTGCCACTGGCTCTACCTGCTGTAATGTGTAATCGGGGGCTGTGCCTGCCGTACTGTGTAAAAGGGAGCTGTACCTGCCATAATGTAAAAAAAGGATCTCTACATGCCGTAATGTGTAATAAGAGGCTGTACCTGCCGTAATGTGTAAAAGGGGACTCTACCTGCCGTAATGTGTAAAAGGGAGCTCTGCCTGTCATAATGTGTAAAAGGGAGCTCTGCCTGGCGTAATTTGTGTAAGTGGCGCTACTATGCATCGTAATTTGACTAATGGAAGCCCTGGACAACAAAATCGCATTCATGTCCTCCTCCCACTCCCTTCCCAGTCCCAAACACTAATTATATTTTTTCTATAAAAATGTACAATATATCACAAGTATGATGAGCAGGCAGGCAGCGGGCATTGGTGGCAGTGGCGGCATCGGACTGAGATGCAAATTAGTTACGTAGGGCTGGGTCAGTTGATGGTGGGCGAGTTTGTAAGCCATTGGTGGTGGCAGCAGGCATCGCCACAGGGGCAGTAGCGGGCATTGGCTCGTCGGCGGTAGGGGTCATCGGCAGGATTCGGCGGACATTATGGCTGTAGTGCCTCACCAGTCACTGACCTCACCACACGCCACTGGTATAGGGATGTGGCATGTTCAGGGCATGTGAGAGAGAGAAGAGGAGAGAGAAGTGAGTCAAACAGGGAGGATAGGGATGAGGTGTCAATAGCCTCAATGTTACGCTTAGTGATGGTAGCCTTAGGAGGGAGAGATGGGGGAGCAGAGATAGATAAGTTGAATGAGAGCAAGTGGTGGTCAGAGAGGGGAAAAGGGGAATTGGAGAAATCAGAAATATCACAGCGGTGAGTGAAAACCAGATCCAGTGAGCTCTCGTTCACGTGGGAGGGTGAGGTGGTCCACTGGGAGAGACCAAGTGAAGAGGTGAGGTTAAGGAGTTTAGAGGCAGGTGGTTTTGTGGGGTTATCGATAGGGATGTTGAAATCACCTAGGATAATGGAGGGAATGTCAGAAGAGAGGAAGTGAGGTAGCCAGGAAGCAAAGTTGTCGAGGAATTTGGAGGAAATGCCAGGTGGACGGTAAATGACAGCAACTCGAAGATTAGTAGGTTGGTAGAGGCGTATCGCATGGACCTCAAACGTAGAGAATGTAAGAGATGGTTCTGGAGGTATAAGTAGGTATGTGTAGCTTGAGGGTAAAAGGATCCCAACACCACCACCATGGCGACCCCCAGGTCGGGGAGTGTGTGAGAATGTGAGGCCCCCAGCAGAGAGAGCAGCAGGAGAAGTGGTGTCATGGGGAGTAATCCAGGTTTCTGTAATGGCCAGGAGATGCAGGGAGTTGGAAATGAAAAGGTCATGAGTAGGGGCCAGTTTGTTGCAAACAGATCTGGCATTCCAGAGTGCACAGGATAAGGGGTAGGAGTTTGTGGGGGATGCAGGAGGGTTGCCCACTTGGGGATCCGGGGGACTACCCGGGAAATCAGGTGTCTCCCGCAGGATCCAAGAGAGTAGGAAAGTATGCTTATGCACCCTTAAAAGATATTATGGGGTATATTCAATCAGGGCCGGTGCTAGGGTGTTCGGCGCCCCCCTGCAAACTATAAATTTGCGCCCTCCCATACTTTACAAAGGGACAGTGCACATAATGCTCCCTGTAGTAGTGCCGCTTACACACAATGCCCCCTGTGGTAGTGCCGCTTATACACAACACCCACTGTAGTAGTGGCGCATACACGCGTAACACCCCCTGTACCAGTGGCATTTATACAAGACACAGTGATGCTCACACACATAACGCACCCTGTAGCAGTGACACTTACACACCTAAAGCCCCTTGTAGCAGTGATGCTTATACAAGACGCCTCTTGTAGCAGTGATGCTTACACACATAACGCCCCCTGTACCAGTGACGCTTATACACATAATGCTACCTGTAGCAGTGCCGCTTATATACACAATAAACCCTGTAGTAGTGACGCTTACACACATAACGCCCCCTGTACCAGTGACGCTTATACACATAATGCTACCTGTAGCAGTGCCGCTTATATACACAATAAACCCTGTAGTAGTGACGCTTACACACATAACGCCCCCTGTACCAGTGACGCTTACACATGTAACACCCCCTGTAGCAGTGAGACTTGCACACATAACACACCCTGCAGCAGTGACACTTGCACACGTTACGCACCTTGTACCAGTGACGTTTGCACATGTAACGCCCCCTGTACCAGTGACGCTTGCACGAGTAACGCACCCTGTAGCGCTTGCATGCATAACGCACCCTGTAGCAGTGACACTTGCACATGTAACACCCCCTGTAGTAGTGACCCTTGCACAAGTAACGCACCCTGTAGTAGCGACACTTGCACAAGTAACGCACCCTGTACCAGTGACGCTTGCACATGTAACGCCCCCTGTACCAGTGACGCTTACACACGTAATACCCCTGTACCAGTGATGCTTACACACGTAACTCCTCCTGTACCAGTGACGCTTACACAGGTAATACCCCTGTACCAGTGATGCTTACACACGTAACTCCTCCTGTACCAGTGATGCTTACACACGTAATACCCCTGTACCAGTGATGCTTACACACGTAACGTCCCCTGTACCAGTGACACAAACACACGTAACGCCCCCTGTACCATTGACGTTTACACACATTATGCCGCACAGTCACACACACACACACACACACACACACACACACGCACACTGTACATACATTACACACATAGTCTCACATACATATATACAAATACTGTATACACACACATACTGTATATACACACACTGTACATACATTACACACATACACTGTCACAGATACATTTACACAGATACTGTATACACACACACACACACACACACACACACACACACACACACACATACTGTATATACAGATACTGTACACACACACACACTGTACATACATTACACACATACACAGTCACACATACATTACACAGATACTGTATATACACACACACACAGACACACACACACACACACACACACACACACTGTATATACAGACAGTGCCGTAACTAGACATTTTAGCGCTGTGTGCAAGAAACAGCATCGGCACCCCACCACCACCACCTGCCCCACTCCATCGCCACCACCACCAAATATAAAACAGGGCCAAATATAGGGGTGTGGATCCATGGGGAAGGGGCGAGGCCACATAGCTCCCTTATACACAGTACGGAAAGTAGAGTCCCCTTTTACACATTAGGCAGGTAGAGTCCCCATTTTACACAGTACGGCACGTACAGTCCCCCTTTTACACAGTATGGCAGGCAGAGTCCCATTTTACACATTACGGCAGGCAGAGTCCCCTTTTACACATTAGGTAGGTAGAGTCCCCCTTTAACACATTACGGCAGCAGAGTCCCGCTTTTTACACATAAGGCAGGCAGAGTCCCCCTTTTTTACACATTAGGCAGCAGAGTCCCCCTTTGTTACATATTACAGCAACTGAGACCCCTTTTTTCTACCCATTAGGCAGGGAGTGTGTGTGTGTGTGTGTGTGTGTGTGTGTGTGTGTGTGTGTGTGTGTGTGTGTGTGTGTGTGTCAGGAAGGGAGGGTGAGTCTCTCAAGCAGGGAGAGTGAGTGAGTGAGTCTCTCAGGCAGGGAGAGTGAGTGAGTGTGTATCTCAGGCAGGGAGAGTGTGTTGTGTCTCTCAGGCAGGGAGAGAGAGAGAGAGAGAGAGAGAGAGAGAGTGTGTGTGTGTGTGTGTGTGTGTGTGTGTGTGTTGTCGTTCACCTGTGGGGGCGATCCGCAATCTAGCCAGGCGCAGACAGTCATGTACACACGCTCCCACTCTAGTCCTCTGCCGGCGGCGGGTCTCACAGGTGGAATCAGCACGACCTGCAGCGGCACAGGTGTGGGTCCTCTTCATTGCACAGGTGGCGGCGGAGGCTCTCAAAGCCGGAATTACTAGAGGCAGTGGTGCCGCATATACAGGAGATGACAGCAGCGCTCCCACTCCCTGCAGCGGTTTAGATGTGGGTGCTCTCCATTACACAGGCTGCAGCGGAGGCTCTCATACCCAGAATTACCACAGGCAGCGGCGCCTCATATATATGGGAGCTGACAGTAGTGCTCCCACTCCCTGCAGCGGCGGGTCTCACTGGCAAAATTAGCGCACAGGGCCTGTGTAACTCCAAATGGCGCCCGCGGCACCGCTCCCCATCCCTGAGGCGGCGGGAGACAGAAACTGGCGAACAGAGGAACTTATACTACTCCCTCACTCAGAGCCGGCCCTAGGCATAGGCAAACTAGGCAATTGCCTAGGGCATCTGGTATGCCTAGGGGCACAAGCAGCTTCTGCTGATTAAAATGATGTGTGGCATGCCTATATTCTGTGTATAGCATTTTGTATGAAGATACAGCGACAGTCGCACACAGTATATAGGCATGCCGCATATCATTTTAATCAGTAGAAGAGCTGCTTGTGCATCGTAACCACATAGCAATGCAAATAAGATGCATTTTCATAAAAGATAGGCACCCAACATTAGCAGAGATGCCAGTTGACTCACGCCTGGAACTATATGTGTCATTATGTGTATAAGGACATTAATAATGTGTAACATATGTGTAAGGGGCAATGTGTGTGTCATTATGTGTATAAGGGCACTAATAATGTGTGGCATATGTGTAAGGGATGTTATGTGTATAAGGGCATTAATAAGGGTTGGCATAATGTGTAAGGTGCATTATGGTTATAAGGACATTAATAATGTGTGTCATATGTGTAAGGGGCATTACTGTGTGGTATTATGTGTATAAATGCATTACCAATTTGTGGCATTATTTGTATAAGGTGCTCTACTGTGTGGCGTAACGTATAGAAAGGGCACTACTGTGTGGTCTAATGTGAATAAAGAACAATATGGTGTGGTGTAATGTGAATAAGGAGCAATATGGTGTGGTGTAATGAGAATAAAGAGCAATATGGTGTGGTGTTGTGTGAATAAGGAGCAATTCAGTATGATGTTATGTGAATGAGGGGCACTACTGTGAGGAGTAACGTATATGAGGTAAAGTGGTACTACTGTGTGATGTAATGTGAATAAGGGACACTATCTCATGATAAATTGTCAATAAAGTTGCACTACTGTGAGGCAGAATTTGAATTGGGGGTACTATTGTGTGGCCATGCCCCTTGCCAGCAAAAAAACACATCTTTTTGGGCTGTGCGCTGAATGTGCACTTTGTTCTTATTTAAATTACAGGGGGTAGGGAAAAAAAAAAGACTGCTATGGGCGGGGGGTGATGGTGCTGGGAAAGGGGTGCAGGGTCAGAGGCGGAACTAGCGATGGTGCTAGGGGGCACCAGCCAAAATCTTGCCATGGGCATCATATTGGATAGGGCCGGCTCTGCCCTCACTTAACACAACGGCCGCACGTGGGGGTGTGCTGCCAGATGGTGCGCCTTCAGTGCAGTTGGGCTGTGGGCAAGGCACCATCGGCACATACCTAGTTACGGCCCTGTATACAGATACTGTACACACACACACTTTCACTCACTTGTTTTCCAGCCACTTACATAAGGAAGTCTCTGGCAGCTTATTCCCTGTGCTGCAGTCTACAGCCTGGTCCCGTGTACCCCAACCCCTTCTTTCCATGTAGCCCCGCCCCCTTTTAGGTTCGCACAGGGGAGGGGAGAGGAGGCTTGTAGCTGCTGGTGACGCTGCCTGTCATGGATTGTGACAGGCGCAGCAGCTGGCAGCAGCAGGGGGGACAGGGCGTCGCAGCAGGGACATCAGCTCAGCACAGGGAAACAGAGCAGGGAGAGCGCATCTCCTTCCTGGCGCCTCCCTGCACTGCATCCCTTTGCTGAGCGGTTAGCACCGGGTCTGTATTCAATTAAAGTCTGATCCATTCCGACATGCATTTGCCGGAATGGATCCGACAAGGGCTATTCAATGAACGGCCAAATCCGACAGGATTTGGCCGTTCATGACCATCTCAATCCGACTTTAAAAAAAGTCGTATTGAGATGAGGGCTTTAAGAGGAGACGGGGAGCAATGCAGTGAGAGCAGCGGGAAGATGGGGGAGAGCAGCAGCTACAGCATAGCGCAGCAGGAGGATATGGCACCGCCGCCAGACCTCACGGCAGCATCCACCCGGCTCCAGCAAGCGGGACAGACAGCAGTTTTCGACTTCAAATGAATATACCCCTATAAGTAAGAAGTAAATAAATAAAATATCACTTGAATGGACCATAATCCCTTAAAACCCTTACCTCCTCTCTCTTGTCAATTATGAATCTGAGCGAGGTCACACAGTTAAGCTGACCACACATAAGCAGATCTTGTATCTTGGTACGGGTGTAGTATGGTATGTCGGCGGCCGGGATCCCGACCGCCGGCATTCTGGCACCTGGGCGAGTGCAAATGAGCCCCTTGCGGGCTCGCTGAGCTCGCCATGCTGTGGGCGTGTTGCTGCGCTACACGCGCCATGCTATTTATTCTCCCTCCAGGGGTGTCGTGGACCCCTAAGAGGGAGAATTGTTGTCAGTATGCTGGGTGTCGGGATTCCGGCGCCGGTATACTGAGCGCCGGGATCCCAATAGCCAGCATATTGAATACCACCCCTTGGTACAAGTACCCGGTCCAGGACCAATGCTTAGTTTGACCACACATGGACAGGGGACAGATCACGTCAGAAGTAACTGAGGGGTACATTTACTAAGCAGTGATAAGAGCGGAGAAGTGAGCCAGTGGAGAAATTTCCCCATCAACCAACAGCAGCTCTGTATCATTTTATAGTATGCAAATTATAGATGTTACTTCAGTGCTGATTGGTTGCCATGGGCACTTCTCCACTGGCTCACTTCTCCGCTCTTATCACTGCTTAGTAAATGTACTCCTTAGGCCTGATAGAGCTGCACCCACAGACCAACGGTGCTGGCCTGCACTCAGTGGCGGTTCTTGCCACGGGCAAGCGGTACTTTTGCCCGGGGCGCCGCCTTCCGGAGGGCGCCGGCGCCATCTGGAGGGCGCCGCACCAGGGCAAGATCCGCCACTGTGTCCCCCGCAGTGCCCCCCCGCTTTGAAGGGAACCAGACGCGTAGCGTCTAGTTTCCCTTCATTGAGAGGACCTTAGTTGTGCGGTGCGCGATGACGTCATCGCGCACCGCACAGCAAAGGTCCTCTCCATGAAGGGAAACTAGACGCTACGGTCTAGTTTCCCTTCGTGTAGAGGACCTTTGCTGTGCGATGCGCAATGACGTCATCGCGCACCGCACAGCATAGTGGCACAGACACTAGGGGTCATAATTGACCTCTAGTGTCTATGCTGTTCTATGGGAGAGACGTAATAACGTCTCTCCCATAGATCGAAGAGAAGAGAGAGGGGAGAAGAGCGGTGCCGCCGGCGGAGGGGGTCTGGATCAGGAACGGGGATGGTAAGTATTCTTTTTATTTATTTATTTATTTTCTTGCAGCGTCGTGACCACGCCCCCAATTGAAGCCATGCCCCCATATTTTGCCCGGGGTGCCACAACTCTTAGAACCGGCCCTGCCTGCACTCATATTCCCGCTGGATATACCAACACACTTGATAGTGATCTGATTGCTTTCCAATGAACACTGGGCTTGATCCAGAGAGATGCAATGTCGATGTACGCTGACAAATGATTTTTTTGCCACTGTGTTTATCTCGCACTGCGCATGTACCGTTATGGTCTTGCAATAGCGGTCGCAATGAAGTGAGTGACAGGCAGGGAGTCTGTGTGGAGGGTAAAGGGAGAGTGGTAAATCAAACGCAGGTGTGTTGCGAACGTTTCGGGGGCGTGTGACAGCTTGCGACGCAGTTACAATGGCTCCGTCATTTTACTTCCAATGGCCATGCTTTGCTGACTGTAGTGTTACTCAAATGATCGATTATCGACCGATGTGCTTCCAATGTCTGTGTCTTCACACACAAGAGGCGGTTCTGAGACACCTCTAGCGCGGAATTTGCATATTTTCGCACAGCTGCTGCAAACAATGTCGCAGCTGCAACGGGATTTGCATCCATCTCTAAATCAGGCCCATTGTCAGGTGATTTTCAGGGCACAAATGCTGCAATCGGACCTAAGTGTCACATCAGCGCTATGGAAACACTTATGCAGTGACATGGTTGGGTCAAAAGTATATAGAGCATACTTACCAACTTTCTGGCTGCCAGATCAGTGCAAGAGGGAGCGTGGCATCATCCAAGGAGGGCGTTGCAGGGGCATGGACGTATCGTGGCTCTGCCGGACCGGTTTACTGGCGTTGAAAGCGGGGGGTGGGGCTATGATGACGCAATTCAGCATGAATCGCATCATTTACTCCCCCCTCCGGGGAAGCGCCCACTTTCGTGGCCGGATGCAGGGGATGCTGGTGGCTGCATGGGGGGCTCTGTCAATAATAAGGAATTACTGTAGAGCTAATGACTTTACAAATGGGCCAAGCAGAGTTTCACAATTCCACCTCATATCAGCAGAAAACAGTATCCCACATGTATTTACTTTTGATTTAACAATTATTTAAATAGCTCACACATATTCTGCAGCGCTTTACAGAAAGTACAGTATTTGGCCAGTCACACCAGTACAGCTTACAGTCTACATTCCCTAACGCATATTCTCTACGGTTATTTTCTTGTCAGAATCCAATTAACCAATCAGTATGTTTTTGGGTTGTGGGAGGAAACTCACATCATACTTGCCTACTCTCCCAGAATGGCCGGGAGGCTACCGAAAATCGGGTGGTGCTTCCGGCCCCCACAGAAGAGTGTCCAAGTCTCCCAGCCAAGCGCCCGTCGCCCGCAACCCCCCTGAATCCCCTGACAAAGTCCCAACGGCGCAGTCAAAGTTGGCGGTCTGGGGGTTAGATGACGCGATTCGCGTCATCCCGGCCCCGCCCCCTGCCTTGCAATGCCAATATTATCAGCGTTGCTAGACGGGGCGCGGGGCCAAGATGATGCGGACAGGTGGTTACGCCCCCAATCCCGCCCCTAAACTTCGTCATCCACACCATGCCCCCGCTGCTCCGACCTGGCTGCTTCCTCCCGGTCCAAAAAACTGCACTTTTTGACAGTTTTTAGGCCGACTTTACATTTGACCTATTCAATGCTCGTGCCATTTTTTTGACTGGTCGAAAAAACCAGCACTGTCGAAAACCACATGTATCGGCGAATTTGCCACCGATACGTGTTTTGGCACAATTTTCACCGATTCGACAAAGAAAAAAGTGAAACGGCATAGGCTAAAATGAATTAAAAAAACAAGCAAAAACGCCCGCAATTGAATACCATGTGTCGAATTAGTGCCATTTTTTCGACCATCGAAAAAAACACTTAATTGAATACCCCCCATAGTAAGTCTATATAGAGCATACTTACCAACTTTCTGGCTGCCAGATCAGTGCAAGAGGGAGCGTGGCATCATCCAAGGAGGGCGTTGCAGGGGCATGGACGTATCGTGGCTCTGCCGGACCGGTTTACTGGCTTTGAAAGCGGGGGGTGGGGCTATGATGACGCAATTCAGCATGAATCGCATCATCTACTCCCCCCTCCCGGGAAGCGCCCACTTTCGTGGCCGGATGCAGGGGATGCTGGTGGCTGCATGGGGGGCTCTGTCAATAATAAGGAATTACTGTAGAGCTAATGACTTTACAAATGGGCCAAGCAGAGTTTCACAATTCCACCTCATATCAGCAGAAAACACTATCCCACATGTATTTACTTTTGATTTAACAATTATTTAAATAGCTCACACATATTCTGCAGCGCTTTACAGAAAGTACAGTATTTGGCCAGTCACACCAGTACAGCTTACAGTCTACATTCCCTAACGCATATTCTCTACGGTTATTTTCTTGTCAGAATCCAATTAACCAATCAGTATGTTTTTGGGTTGTGGGAGGAAACTCACATCATACTTGCCTACTCTCCCAGAATGGCCGGGAGGCTACCGAAAATCGGGTGGTGCTTCCGGCCCCCCCAGAAGAGTGGCCAAGTCTCCCGGCCAAGCGCCCATCGCCCGCAACCCCCCTGAATCCGCTGACAAAGTCCCAACGGCGCAGTCAAAGTTGGCGGTCTGGGGGTCAGATGACGCGATTCGCGTCATCCCGGGCCCGCCCCCTGCCTTGCAATGCCAATATTATCAGCGTTGCTAGACGGGGCGCGGGGCCAAGATGATGCGGACAGGTGGTTACGCCCCCAATCCCGCCCCTAAACTTCGTCATCCACACCACGCCCCCGCTGCTCCGACCTGGCTGCCTCCTCCCGGAGGGGGCAGCCAGATTGTCGGTAAGTATGACTCACATACATATGTGGTGAACATACAATCTCCGAACATAGAAACATAGAATTTGACGGCAGATAAGAACCACTTGGCCCATCTAGACTGCCCCCTTTTTTATCCTTTAGGTAATCTCAACCCTTTTTGAACCTTAATTCTTTGTTCTTTCTTAAAACATATAAGGTATGGTGGCAATCGAACCCAAGAACACAATGGTAGATGTATTAAGCCTGGAGAAGTTATAAGGCAGTGATAAATGGAAGGTGATAACGCACCAGCCAATCATTACGGGTTTGAAAAATGACAGTTATCAGCTGATTGGCTGGTGCGTTACTTATCACTGCTTTATCACTTCTCTAGGCTTAGTACATCTGCCCCTCAGTGCTGTGAGGCAGCAAGCTAACCACTTCAGCACAGTGTCATACACAAACACATAGGGGGGTATTCAAAACTGCACTTTTTGACAGTTTTTAGGTTGACTTTACATTTGACCTATTCAATGCTCGTGCCATTTTTTTGACTGGTCGAAATAACCAGCACTGGCGAAAACCACATGTATCGGCGAATTTGCCACCGATACGTGTTTTGGCACAATTTTCACCGATTCGACAAAGAAAAAAGTGAAACGGCATAGGCTAAAATGAATTAAAAAAACAGGCAAAAACGCCCGCAATTGAATACCTTGTGTCGAATTAGTGCCATTTTTTCGACCATCGAAAAAAACACTTAATTGAATACCCCCCATAGTAAGTCTGCAGTCTTGCACAGTCACAAAGAATAAGCATTTCTGCGCAATATCAGTCAGCCGCAGTTACTTACTACCGAAATAAAGGGCCGAATTCATGTTTGTAACAGCAATTGCCATTTTCTAGGTTGCGTAGCTGCTAATGTTAGCAAGTGACGCTGCCGCCCAGCAGTGAAAAGAGACGGCCACCGCAGCCATCGCAAACTCATTTGCAATTGCGTACACATTCTCAGCCTATACGCAAACAAGGGCTAAGGGTTGGTCTATGGCTAACGCAGACTGGACACAGCAGAAGCGGCACGGGTGCCATGTTTTAGCACGTACGCACTTCGCGCCTTGCAATTGTAGCACATGCTCAGTCTAACGATGATCGCTCCCTTGCGTGATAATCGGCCGTTGTGTACAAACATAAATTAGGCCCAAAGCACAAGATACAATTAAGAATTTAAGATGTGGCAAAAGTAAAGGGCAGTGAGAGAGGACATTGGGGGTCATTCCGAGTTGCTCGCTAGCAACTTTTTGCAGCGCTGCGATCAGGTTAAATCTCGGCAAAACTGTGCATGCATATGCACCGCAATGCGCAGGTGCATCGTACGGGTGCAAAGAGATTCGGTGCTGGACGATGGATTTAACGAAGAATCCATTCGCACAGCCGATCACAAGGTGATTGACAGAGGACGTTTGTGGGTGTCAACTGACCGTTTTCTGGGAGTGTTTGGAAAAACGCAGGAGTGTCCAAGCGTTTGCAGGGCGGGTGTCTGACGTCAATTCCGGCCCCGGACAGGCTGAAGTGATCGCAGCGGCTGAGTAAGTCCAGAGCTACTCAGAAACTGCACAAAACTTTTTGTTCCGTCGGCTGCAAAAGCGTTCGCACATTTGCAAAGCAAAAATACACTCCCCCATAGGCGGCGACTATCTGATCGCAGCACAACAAAAAGTTTCTACCGAGCGACCAACTCGGAATTACCTCAAATAGCTTGCAATCTACTCAGAGAACACACTACACAGAGATAATAGGAGGGTTAATAAATAAGGGAGCTAATCCAGCCAGTGACTACTTCACTTTAGTTCTGAATACAGACAGATGATCCCTAATGTCCAGCGGGGAGGGATAGAATTCTAGGGATACGGTGTTGTAGGAGACATGGGATTAATACCAGACCAGACAATGTAGGTGGAACAGAGAGACAGTGAGTCAATTTCAAATTCTTTTGGATTACATAAACCCATTGCCAGATTTGTTGTGTTCACAGGACAAAATAATGTTAACAAAACCAAACATATTATTTTCTAGCATTGTGTAATCAATCATAACCATCATTGGGGGGATAATAATAAAAACATGACTTTGCAAAACGTAAGGCGTACATTTTCTTGTCAGCGCTGCAGGGGCCAAATGTGTGTAAACATCCTATAGCTGCCGCGAGGAGATGGTTGGCTTTGTCTGATTGATTTGTGGAATGGCACCAGGGGCGTAGAGAGCCACACTGGGCCCCGGTAAGGGGGCATGGCTTAAAAAGGGTGTGTGATGACGCCTATTACTAAATAAATAATTATATAATAAAACTTTGCGGCCCCACGCGCTTCATAGGTAGATGCAATGTTAACACTGGGGCCACCCACTTCCTACCTTACTTGAACAGGAAGCGGGTCCCTCCTCCTCAGCCAGCGCCATCTTCCCAGTGATATTTGGGAAGATAAGGCTTGCCACTAGAGAGCAAAGCCTCTGACACAATGCCAGAGTCTTTGCTTTCTATGTGCGTTGCCATCTTCCTGATGAGATCACTGGGAGGATATGGTGCCGCCAACACTGGCCACACCACAGGTATACTGGGGGGGGAGGGGGGGTTAGCGGACCCGGGCCCCCGCCTGACCCCTCCAACAGCCTGGGCCTAGGTAATTTGTACCTGCCACCACCACCCAGCCCCTCTCGGCACCACTGCCTGGCCCTGCCTGACAGATTGGTAGACTTATCAAGGATATCCCCACTATTCTGGGAGGTGGATCAAAGATTAAGCGATTCTTTGAGAATCTCATCATCGCGCTCCAGTCTTTCCCATTCCACTGGTAAGTGGGCGGGATATGGGAGCACCAGTGGCGGAACTAGCGAGCGGTGGGCCCAGGTGCGACAAAATGCTTTGGGCTCCCCCCCCACCCCATCCCATCCAAGTCCACCCCCTTACCCCTGGAGAGGATCTGGTGAGGGGGACCTGCTCAGGGCCAGAGAAATGGATACCTGGCAAAAGTGCCGTAACTAGACATTTTAGCACTGTGTGCAAGAAATGGCATCTGAGCCCCACCCCTGCATGCAAAACAGGGGCAGTGCGCGCCGTAGGCGCGTGCAAAAATACATAGGGACGTGGCTTCGTGGGGAAGGGGTGTGGCCACAAAATAATACCAATTCATAAAACGGTGCACAGTAGTCTCCATTATTCAAATTACGCCTCACAGTAGCACCACTACACCAGGTAGAGACCCTTTTACACCTTACGGCGGACAGATTCCCCTTTTTACACATTACGGCAGACAGCGTCCCCTTTTTACACATTACGGCAAACAGCGTCCCCCTTTTTACACATAACGGCAGACAGCGTGCACTTTTTACACATAACGGCAGACAGCGCCCCCTTTTTACACATAACGGCAGACAGCGTCCCCTTTTTGCACATAACGGCAGACAGCGTGCCCTTGTTACACATAGCGGCAGACAGCGTACACTTTTTACACATAACGGCAGACAGCGTGCCCTTTTTACATATAACGGCAGACAGCGTGCCCTTGTTACACATTACGGCAGACAGCGTGCCCTTTTTGCATATAACGGCAGACAGCGTGCCCTTGTTACACATTACGGCAGACAGCGTGCCCTTGTTACACATTACGGCAGACAGCGTCCCCCTTTTTACACATTACGGCAGGCAGATTCCCCCTTTTTACACATTGCGGCAGACAGCGTCCCCTTTTTAGAAAGAAAGGAAGAATTATACTTACCCTCTCCGCTGGCTCAGGCTCCTCGGTGCAGCTTCTGGCAGAGATCCCGGGCAGGAGAGAAGGAGGAGGAGGGAGGTGGAGGAGGGAGCCGCAGCAGCACTGTGTTATTGGTGGAGGCGCTGCTGCTGCTGTCCCTCTGCTTCACTATAGGCTGTTCTCCGCCGCTGTGAATGCTGGGAAGCGCTTCACAGCGGCGGAAGACAGCCTATAGTGAAGCAGAGGGACAGCAGCAGCAGCGCCTCAACCAGTAACAAAGCGCTGCTGCGGCTCCCTCCTCCACCTCCCTCCTCCTCCTTCCCCCGTACCGCTGCGCTCCTCTCCTCTCTCTCCGGGCGGCTGTGTGCTGCGGGCAGCGGTTGCCCGCAGCACACAGCGGCATGTAATGAATCAGTTTGACTCATTACATGCTTTGGGGCCCTGGACAGTGGCGGGCCCCAGTGCAACGCACTGGTTGCACTGGCGGTAGTTCCGCCTCTGGGGAGCACGACCTACACTTCAGGAGTCTCCCGGACATTCTGGGAGAATAGGCCATTATTATTTATATTGATGCTTGCATGACCATCTGTACCACATGCTGCTTCAAAATACAGCTGTTTACTTACTATCTAGTCAGCGGCCCTGGACTTACAGGCTGTGGTTTTAAATCCATTGCGTAAGCAGCGTGATCAAGGCGTGTCCAGCCTCATGACTACCACTGGGAATACACACGGTAACCTAGGGATAGTAGCAGCAAGGTACTTGCTTCTGTTAGGGTATTACTAATTTATATTTGATGTGTAAATAAAACTTCTATTTGATTTATACATGAAATAACTGGATTGTTTATACTTAACTAAACAAACCCATGTTCTCTTTCATTCCCCGTCAGCCTATTGCCAGGTTAGGAGGAAATCCTCTCTAGCAGAACACACACAGAGGTCTTGGAGACGGATGCTAATGCCACCGCAGCTGCAGATTGGTACACAGCGGCTGTGCAAATATATGCAAATGTTGCAGCCGCCGGGATTTGTATTGATACGCCCACCGGCGGTGTCATTGAACTTCCACTTGCGTACTAAGACGCAACCATCGGACTCAACTAACATATTAGAAAGCACCACCAATTATACAATACTATCCAGAGCATATTTGTCATTCACTTTAGGACTCGCCCCATGGGGCTTACAGTCTGACACAACATTTTTTTAGTCAGCAGCCAATGAACCTAGCAGTATGGTTATGGAGTGTAGGAGGGGCAATGGAGTGGTTGGGGGAAACTCACACAAATGTGGGGATAACATGCAAACTCCACACAGACTGGTCCCTGAGTGGCAATTGAGCTCATGAACTATAAGTCAGCAATGTTAACCACTGCGCTACCCTGTTGGCCTTTTCTTTTATACTACAAGCAAAGAAGTAATTTATTTCTTTCTAGCTAACATGCATTAACCACAGTTTTTCATTCTTGACTTTAACTGAATTTCTTTCATATTTATTAAAGCATATAACAGCACAGCGGGTAAATGACAGGACAGTACATCAAAGAGATTTTTTGCATTCTTATACTGTACTTCGGAATTATTCTACCACAGAATGACAATAGTACAGGAGACGTTGGTTCCAGAGGAATAGCTCTTATATATTAATCTACAGATGTGTCCCGCTACAGCCTTGCTGCGTATAGTAGCGAGCTGTAGAGAGACCGCAATGTGAACGCAGCACGGCAGGCATGTGCACTCGGCTCCCACTGTAGTGAATGGCATAGCGAGACTATGCTACGGACAGCGGGCCTGATTCAGAAATGTACGTTTATCCGTCAATTAACGCACATCTGATGTTTTGCGCAGGACCCATTCGACTGAACCCTTGGTGAATAAATAAGGGCTACCTGGCAAATGTTCCATTACCTGTCTGCCCCACATTTGTACCCTCTTCCCCCAAATCAAAGATCCACTGAGGTAGTGTTTCCATCTAACTTCCTGGTACAACCCGGAAGTTCTTACCCATGGACACTCTTAATCTTAATCAATATATCGCCATTCTTTGTATGTTCTCTTCTCCTACTAATACATAGTACATAGTAATACATAGCAGGTGCTGTGGTGCAGTGCAGTGTAGCGAGAGCGTTTCGGATACATGCACAGTAGTTGCCGTGGCACAGTGCAGCAAAGTGAGAGCATTCTATCTGTACATAGTAGTTGCTGTGGCGTAGTGTAGTGAGACCATTGGCATGGCATGTACAGATTAGTTGCCGTGGTGCAGGGTAGCATAGTGAGAGTGTTCCATGATATGTACAGAGTAGTTGTCATAGCGCAGTGACAGCGCTCAGTGATATGTACACGATTCCCAGGGATTGAGGGATCAGCGTTGAGCGTCTTCAGGACGCTCAGACACTGCCCGGCTCCCTCCTCCCCCTGCGCAGCATGACCTGTGACTGTTAAGTCACGCTGCACTGTCAGCAGCCGCAGAGCTGGAAGGTACGGTGGTCTTCACCCGCCGCCTCCTCCCCGCTCCCCCTGCACTCACCCGCCGGCTTCCCTGCACTCACTCGCCATCTCCTCCTCACCTGCTACCCGGCTGTGCAGGTTTGTAAATTTTTAATGTCTGCGGGGCGGGTGGGGAGGGGCGGGGCGTGGGGGGCGGCTGGACACAGTTGAAAGCCAATCCCGAGTATCCCGGAATTGACCATTTTTCAATCCCGATACCCGGGATTGAAAAAATGGACCGGGATTGGCCTCCCTAGACAGGACAGACCTTGGGCATCTCTGTACACATTCCAGCAGCTGTGGCATTAGCATAAATTAAGGCCAGCATATATGGGGTGGGACCGGGGGCGTAGCTGCATGTTGTTTCATTGGTGCACCGCTCCTGCTATGCAATGCAGAGAATACGGGCATTGCTAGGTATGGGGTGGGGCCAGGTTGACGTGAATCGCTTCTTCAGACCTCCCAGACTGCCCACTTTGGACACCTTTGTGGGGTGTGGGGGGTGGTTGCTAGGAGATGGGGGTGGGGAGTTTGCGGGCAGTCGGTGCTCGTCCGGGAGACTTGCCCACTCTTCCACGGGGCCGGAAGCGTCACCTGATTTTCAGGAGCCTCCCGGCCATTCCAGGAGAGTAGGCTAGTATGGTATATGACTGTAGGCAGATCTTCGGAGAGAATGAAATGGCTGATTGTGGCTATGTTCCTTAGATGAAAGAATGAGGATTTGATCATGGCTGACACCTGGGGGTAGATTTAATAAAGCTTGTAAAACAGACAAGTGGTAGTTGTGCCTATACCAACCAATCAAATTCTAGCTATCACTTCTCTATTGCACTGTAGAAAATCATAGACAGAATCTGATTCGTTGCTACGGGCAACATCATCACTTGTCTTAGAAGCTTTAGTAAATCTACCCCTTATGTATAAGTGTCAAGAAAGAATCCAGCAACAACAAGATTCCACAGAGTGGGCCTGATTCAGTTGTGTTGGAGGACGCATTGCTGGTGCTTACTTGGATGCTGCCTCGTCTCACTTGTGGCACCATTGGGCGACTGAGTGAGCCATGTCACACAAGCTGGCCACCACAGCTTCTACCAAGAGGCCAGGAAATCTCTGTCTTCTGATGGTGATCCTAGCCTCAGTACTCCCACAAAACTGAGGTGACCTGCCTCTGTTTTAGAAATGGAAGCCATCGTCGCAGACTGTTAATCTCTTGATGCCTGCAGTTGTTCTGTGTTCAACGTCGCACGACCTGTAGTGCACATGTGCAGTACTGGTCCAGCGCACGGTACCGAATACCAGTACTTTGTGATAAAAGCCAAAGATCCATCGAGACCTGAATCAGGCCGTCTTTTGCAATTCTGAACTCCCAAGCGTAAGTTCATTTGGTTGGCTATGCTGCAGTCTTGTCCTTTGAAGCTGAAGTAGTTGATGATTTTAAGGAGGAGTTAATTATTGATGGAGTGATATTGTAAGGTGATCAAAAATACAATCTGCATTGTATGGTGGTAACACTCCTCTGCATTATAGGATGGCCAATGAAGGTATCAGTATTATGGCAGTCACTGATGTTTTCTGTATTAAATAGCATTCACTGATGCTCTCTGTATTATATGAAGGTCACGGATGCTCTTGGAATTATATGGCAGTCACTTATGTTCTCTACATTATATAGAGGTCACGGATGCTCTATTATATGGCAGTCAGAGATGCTTTCTGTTATTATATGGCGGTCACTGATGCTCTGTGTTATACAACAGTCACTAATGCTCTCTGCATTATATGAAGGTCATTGATGCTATAAATATTATATGAAGGTCACTGATGCTCTCTATTATATGGCAGTCAGAGATGCGTTCTGTTATTATATGGCGGTCACTGATGCTCTATGTCATACAACAGTCATTAATGCTCTGCATTTTATGAAGGTCATTGATGCTATAAATATTATATGAAGGTCACTGATTCTCTCTGTATTATACGGTGGTCACTGATGCTCTCATGGATGTTCCCTGCATTATATGGGGGTAACTGATGCTCTGTGTCATATGGCAGTCATATAGTTAGAGGGTGGCTACTATGTGCTGTTGGAGTCCAAGTTGATATTTACTAAAATATGGAAATAAAAGTCAAAATAGTGCTCTATAAATTCCATAAACATGACATGCCGTGGGTTGGAGCGCTCAAGGTCCCCCACATCTGGCGTAACCTGCATCGTCACAGCAAAGTTTCCCTGGAAAACCTTTTAGAATTGTGGCTGCTATGCACACCCTATATCTACTAATTAAAGTGATTTTATTATCGCAAGAAGTACCTGCGAATCCCACGTGTTAATTAATGCAAAATTGCAGAGAAATTAGATTTTTAATGTGCAGAATGATATCTGTGTTTTATTGAATATTTATAAAAAAATAAATAAAATGAAGGAAACAAAAAACAACGTACAAATTTACATTTTCTGTTTAGAAACAAGTCACAATATAATATAAGCATTGCACAGAGTAGGTTAGTCCCTCTTGTTTTTATTTTGTTAAAAATATTTGTATGTATACATATTTATAGCATATACCACATGCGGATGTTAACACTGACAAACAAGTATTTATTTTCACCCGACGCGTTTCATTCTCAGCCTTGATTTTAATTTTTCTTGATGTTTTCTTTTTTTTTTTTTTTTAAGGTTCTACATTGGCCTGTAGAAAAGGCAGCAAGACAAGTAGAAAAAGGCGAAAATGGCGGAATTGAGTGTGAGAGGGTGACGAGACCGGACAGTTTACAAAGTTATGCAAAATTCACATTACAAAACTGCTTGCATTACCGAATAAAAGATAGGGACATAGGAAGCCATGCCCCTGAGCCATCTAACCACACCCAGATAAACAGGCAGATATTTCCAGGGCGAAGCTGAACTGGCATACAGAAGTTTTGGTAACCTGGATGGACTGGCCAGATCTTGACCCCATTGAGAACCTCTAGGACGAATTGGAGCGATGGGTGCATTTTAGACCAACTTGACCTTCTTCAGTCTTGCAGTTGGTCACTGTACTAATGGCAAAACATACCGCCTGCTGATGTCCAGGAACTTGCGGACAGTTTGCCAAGAAGGGTGTCTGCAGTAATCACTGCACGTGGTGGACCTACAAAGTATTAATGTCAATAAAATCTTGTTGATCTATTTGCTTTCAGTGTCCAATCACTTTTGTCTACATACAGTAGTGTATCTGTGAGATTCCAATGACACCTCTTGTACTAATACTCTGTGGAATATTAGGGAAGGAAAACCTTGTTTTTGCCCAAGCAGGGCTACTAGTGTAATAGCCAGAAATGTATGCGGTTGCCTGCATCGGAAACCTTGCTACTAATTAAAACTGCCCATAATCTTATTACCCATACAGAGTATTTGTGGTTATTTTGTTCTAATAGTAGTAATCTAGTCACAAATCCAACTGTTTTTCTCAAGTCAAGTCAAAGTGTGTAATAAACAGCAATCGATTTGAATATCCCTTTTTTTTTAATTATTGGCAGATCTGTGGTAGTCATCATTTTCTGCTGCCTTTAGTAATGCGGTTTGAAATACTTATAGATGGCTAATTAATAACAGACTTTTTTGTTTTCATAGTCTAAACTGGACAATAAAAGCTAATTGGTGATTAGTTGCCCTGGGTTACTGTATATTTGCATAGCTCCCAACATAGCGGCAGAATCAGGACAAAATAAGTACCGGCCCGATCCACATAAACCCCAAGATCTGCCCCCCCCCAAAAAAAGCTAAATTTGTTAGTTTCTATTAGGAAGATCTATATTCAGCACACAAGGTGGTGGAGTTCCACTATGTAACATTCTCCAAATTCTCCACTTGGGGGTGCACCCAGGTGTGTGTCGCTTCAATGTGATTTGAGTTATGATGGCACATCCTGACCACCTGGCAGGTAAGGGTCCTTGTGGGAAAATTGCCTGCCCTCAGTATCCTTGGGGATGTCACCAATCCACAAGAGTTGACCATTATACATAAAACGTGTAGGGCATTATAATACAGGTACACAGTAAAACAACGTTCCAAAGCTGTATCCTGTAACAAAGACACTGTCCAATTGGCAAATGAGAGATTAGGAAGGTTTAAAGACTAGGGAGTGGTAACAGGGGAAGAATTTAATTCAACCCATGAAAACCTCCAGCCATATCAAATGTCCGACCATTGTAGAAAAATAAAAAAAGTTACATTCATATAAGTCTTGCTTGTCAGGCAGCAACGGGATATTTGCTTCCTAGTGTCCATCAGAAGACTCGGTTCAGATGGAAATACTGTGTGATGTGTATTTATCTGGAGAAAGGAATGGGTTTATGCAGGAACTTACACAGTACGCTCACCTCCCACTACAGAACCTGACGTTACTATAATCACACAGCTAGGTCTTTGGATAATGGTGTTTTTGTTTTGGCATCGCTCCACTTAGTGCGCCAGTGATGGATTTCAGTCTCAACAAGGTACAAGACTTGGCGCATATTTTGATAACTCCTTCGCCTTACATATTTTCTCCTGGGTTAACCCATACAGTGCTACTAAACGCACCTGAGCCTTCTAGTAAGGCAGTCTTATTATGAGCCTGGTTTAGCACCTGTGAGTATGCTTAAAACTTCTGTGTTATAGAACCAGTGCTGCCCTGATTTATGGGTGCGGATATCATTAATGAGCCATTTTATTGGAGGAAACCATGCAGGGAACAGGTGGTTGATGTTCAGAGGTCATACTCAGTCTTCATTAGTCATGTGTTCTCTATAATTGTTTCCTAAGTGCAAAATAGGTCATTGTTATGATTGTAGTTCTCCAGCGGAAATTGATGCATTAAAATACTGTAACTCTCCGCTCCACCTAGCTACACAAAGACATGTCACTTAACAGTGAACCCAATGTCTACAAACAGCAGGTAAAGTCATTTAATAGCGTAAACAAATATTCGCCAAATATACAGACTATGGTCTATATATAATTACGAAGAGCCAGTGACATCACTGAATAACCATGCTTGCTAGGATGAATGGTGGTTCAGCCCACAAAATGGCTGCCTAGACTCCTTGTGAATGACTGAGCATACAAGCACCAATTTGTTGTAATTTTTTATAAAGCGGTTTTCAACCACAGAAAATGCCCAAACCATTCCCCCCCCCCCCCCCCCCCCCCTCCCCAAATGTATGTATTCTGTGATCTGCATGCAGTTCAATGCTGTAACCAAAAGGGCCTGGTATTGTTCTAGACAAGGGTGTAGCTACCACAGGTGCAGGGAGTGCAGCTTCTATGAGGCCCAGAGCTGAGAGGGGCCCACCTTCCCTGTCACAGTTACATGTGTTATATACATTTTTCATCATTTCGTGGTACATAGAAGCCCTTACAAACTTTTTCCTTGGGGCCTACAATATATCTAGTTACGCATCTGGACCTGCTCATGGTAATGTGGTATAAAATTAACTGGAGGGCATTATAATGTTACATAATATGAGCTGTGGCACAATATAAACTGGGCATATTGTATGTTATAAAGTGAATTAGGGGTACTGTACTGGCAGCCCTACAATAAGACATAATGTGAACTAGTGCACTACTATAGTTGATAAAATATCAAAGGGCACTACTATGGGGCATAACATTAGCTAAGGTACTACTGTACTATGGTTTGTAAAATAAACTAGGGCACTATTATGGGACATGAAATAACAAATGCTATGGAGAGGTGTCTCTCTAGAAGCATTGGGACATGCTTGTTGCTATGGGGCCCACAAAGTTCTGGCTACACCCCTGGTTCTAGGCCTCTGATGGAGTAAGCCACAGACTGTATAATATACACAGTACCTTTTCTGTTTTCTCAAAATTAGCAAACCAGAACCAAATCATGAAATATGCTATATTCTCTTAATAAACCATATATAGTGTCATTGCGTAATATTTTAACAAAAGTTTGGGATATCAGCTGTACTCTGCAGGCAGATGTACTAAAGCTGGGTACACACTTGAGTGATGTGTACCCAGCCGATATGTCGTTTTCACAAACGGGGGCCGTCGCCACCCCCTCCCCGTCCTCCAGATGGCAGCAGACTTTAATCACTGACAGTCTGCTACCAGGACCCATTCACGCATGCACATGGGCCCTCATTCCGAGTTGTTCGCTCGCTAGATGCTTTTATCAGCATTGCACACGCTAAGCCGCCGCCCTCTGGGAGTGAATCTTAGCAGAATTGCGAACGAAAGATTAGCACAATTGCTAACAGAAATTTCTTAGCAGTTTCTGAGTAGCTCGGGACTTACTCAGCCATTGCGATCAGTTCAGTCAGTTCCGTTCCTGGTTTGACGTCACAAACACACCCAGCGTTCACCCAGACACTCCCCCGTTTCTCCAGCCACTCCCGCGTTTTTCCCAGAAACGCCAGCGTTTTTTCACACACTCCCAGAAAACGTCCAGTTTCCGCCCAGAAACACCCACTTCCTGTCAATCACAGTACGATCACCAGAACGGTGAAATTCCTCGTTATGCCGTGAGTAAAATACCTAACTTTTGTGTAAAATAACTAAGCGCATGCGCTCTGCGAACCTTGCGCATACGCATTAAGCGACTAATCGCAATATAGCGAAAATCGGCAACGAGCGAACAACTCGGAATGACCACCATTATGCGCAAAGTAATGAAAATCAGTCCTATGCAACGATAGGTGTAACCACACCTGAATGACCCCCAATATGCCGGTCCGATCTGCCGGATCAGACAACATATTGCTTAATGTGTATCCAGTATAAGCCTTGGTGAGAGAAACTACCACCCAACCAGCTCATAACTGGCATTTTTCACACACAGCCTGTAACATGGCAGTTAGGAGCTGATTAGTTGGTACTTTATCTCTCTCCGAGGCTTAGTATATCTGCCCTTGCATGGGTGAACTGGCGAGATGGCTTATGCATGCAAGAAAATTGGTCTGGGAATTTTAACATTCATTGCTCCTGACCTGTATCCCCAGGCAGCCGAGTATCACTCAGATGATTCAGAATTTTCTTTGTTCAATTAATGCAGTCATAGAAAAATTCTACTTAATGTTGTGAGCAGGGTATATATTGATATATATTCCCCCTAGTTTCAGGGGGAAAATGCACACCAGGCAAAGACCGCGGCACTTGTGCTAGTTATATTTAAGGGCCTAATTCAGACCTGATCACAGCAGCAAATTTGTTCTCTAATGGGCAAAACCAAGTGCACTGCAGGGGGGGGCAGATATAACATGTGCAGCCAGAGTTAGATTTGGGTGGGTAATATTGTTTCTGTGCAGGGTAAATACTGCCTGCTTTATTTTTACACTGCAATTTAGATTTCAGTTTGAACACACCCCACCCAAATCTAACTCTGGCTGCACATGTTATATCTGCCCCCCCCCCCCCCCCCCCCCTCCAGTGCACATGGTTTTGTCCATTGGAGACAAATTTGCTGCTGCGATCAGGTCTGAATTAAGCCCCAATGCTGCTTTCACATCGCAAAACCTGCTTTTTTGGTACCTTTCACACTGAACCCGTTTCACCCATAGAAAACAGTGGTTGTCATTATAAATGGACTTTTCTGGCTCACACATTATTAATAATTATTAATTAATTAATTATTAATAATTTGGATAGTCGTATGATGGAACCCAGCAGCTTGAAGCATTTTAACCATGTTTTTATATATGAGTGCATCCTTGACTGTCCCAGTTATTTGTCTGCAGATTTCCTCATCCCCTCTGATTCTTAGCAGCTCCCTCACCTCTTCATCACTCCAAGTTACCATTGTATAATATATTTGCAGTAAGAAAACGCTTCTAAACCCACTCTCATGTGTCTGATGTGTTTTTCCTCCAGCTTCCTGCTTCTGCCTGGTGACATCACACATGGAGACAGCCTATCACCTCCTGTGGCTTGGAAATACCGTTTCAGAGCCTTTCACACTGCACAGTGAAACGGTTCTGCACCGGGTAGAACCCTGCTTTTTAACCGTTTCAAAATACCAGTATATTGAAAACGGTAAATTCAAGGTGGCCCTTTCACATCGCAGCTAGAACCGTTTAGGAAGGCTGAAAAATCGGCAATTTACCGGGTTAAAGCTGCGGTGTGAAAGGGGTATAAGTCTCTTTCTACTGGCTTAATCAATTTTACTGCCACTTCCTAAATAAACCCCAGGTACCACTGACAGCTACACCATATGCTGCAGAATAAAGCAGGTTTATGATCTGGAGGACAGCCAAACCTCTCCATCAATATTAACAGCGCCTCCTAGAGGCAGTGAGCTGGTACTGCACAGTGCACACTGACAATGAGATTTCGGTTGTTTCATTATATCATGCATTTCTTATCCATGCGAAGAACTGCAGGTTTGCCAGAAAAAAGACCCCTCCCCCCCCTCATAGTACAGAGAAATGATCCAGGCACAGAAATGAAAGTTTCCTTCCAGAATGACCTAATAAAAAGCTGTCATGTATTTGATGACCCTTCCATTGCATAAGGTATATGTGTATTAATGGACTATGAAACACCCAAAACAAGAGAGGTGAATTGCAGCCAATACACATTTTTCCCTCACCTATCCGATAAAAGCAGGTGACGATAACTACATTAAAAATAAATAAAAACATTAGCTATATATATGTATAAAAAAATCACTTATTCACAAAAAAAAGCACAATTCAGCATCATGTAAATTGACCCAAATCCATGGACTGCCGTGCGTATGACAAACACAGAACCAGCCGCGTCCTTTAGTAGCATTCTCCTATGATGTCCCCAAGAATGTCCTTGTATCTAAAAATACTGCAAGACAACCTTAATTAGTCTCGTATGTCCTCTCCTGCAACCATCACCTTTTGCCTCCGCTCCTCCATTACCCAGTCATACAGTTTGAGGATTTGTTCATTCCCAGGGTGGACCGCTGGAACATAGTCCAGGACCAAGGGGGAAGGGCTGGTTCTTCCTTGTGTATAGGCAATCCTCTCAGAGCGCAAGGAAACACAAGAAGCAGCAGGAAGGAGATGGGACGTCAGGAAAACTGAAGCACGTTTGGTACCGGGACATAGCTGTGGATGGCATTCCTGCGCTCTCCGGTGGGCCACCAGCGCCCCGTGTGAAGGATCTCAGGAGAGGAGAGGGCTGGCTGGAATGGGTGACCTCGTCCTTGCGTCATGTGGGAGTGATTGAAAAGAGGAAGATAAGCTGCTGACATGGTCTGGTGGTACAGGAAGGATAATATTACCCAGGGCATCTGGGGGAAGAACATGAGATAGCAAGCATTAATGGTTGTGGGTCTAGAACAAGAAACGCATCGGGTAAAGTCACACAAGTTTACTTTATTAAGGCACCCACACATCGGCAATCACAATTTATTGTTTTCAAAGATTCTGTGACTTTTATCCCCAGATTTATTGTTTCTCCAAACCATCTAACCCTGCCCATACATTACAGATTTGTTTCAGGGATCTGCAGATTTTTTCCTTCCAAAGAGTTGATCTGCATACCATGAAAGGAGGCATACGGATGGTGTAATGATTAGCATTACTGCCTCACAGCACCAAGGTCATGGGTTCAATTCTCACCATGGCCCTAACTGTGTGGAGTTTGTATATTCTCCCCATACTTGCGTGGGTTTCCTCTGTGTACTCCGGTTTCCTCCCACAATCCAAAAATATACTGGTAGGTTAATTGGCTCCCAACAAAATTAACACTAGCGTGAATGTGTGTGTGTGTACATGTGGTAGGGAATATAGACTGTAAGCTCCACTGGGGCAGGGACTGATGTGAATGGCCAAATAATCTGTTAGAATGCTGCGGAATATGTGTGCGCTATATAAAATAAGAATTTACTTACCGATAATTCTATTTCTCGTAGTCCGTAGTGGATGCTGGGGACTCCGTAAGGACCATGGGGAATAGCGGCTCCGCAGGAGTCTGGGCACAAAAGTAAAGCTTTAGGACTACCTGGTGTGCACTGGCTCCTCCCCCTATGACCCTCCTCCAAGCCTCAGTTAGGATACTGTGCCCAGACGAGCGTACACAATAAGGAAGGATTTTGAATCCCGGGTAAGACTCATACCAGCCACACCAATCACACCGTATAACTTGTGATCTAAACCCAGTTAACAGCATGATAACAGAGGAGCCTCTAGAAAAGATGGCTCACTACAGCAATAACCCGATTTTTGGTAACAATAACTATGTACCAGTATTGCAGACAATCCGCACTTGGGATGGGCGCCCAGCATCCACTACGGACTACGAGAAATAGAATTATCGGTAAGTAAATTCTTATTTTCTCTGACGTCCTAGTGGATGATGGGGACTCCGTAAGGACCATGGGGATTATACCAAAGCTCCCAAACGGGCGGGAGAGTGCGGATGACTCTGCAGCACCAAATGAGAGAACTCCAGGTCCTCCTCAGCCAGGGTATCAAATTTGTAGAATTTTACAAACGTATTTGCTCCTGACCAAGTAGCTGCTCGGCAAAGTTGTAAAGCCGAGACCCCTCGGGCAGCCGCCCAAGATGAGCCCACCTCCCTTGTGGAGTGGGCATTTACAGATTTTTGGCTGTGGCAGGCCTGCCACAGAATGTGCAAGCTGAATTGTACTACAAATCCAACGAGCAATAGTCTGCTTAGAAGCAGGAGCACCCAGCTTGTTGGGTGCATACAGGATAAACAGCGAGTCAGATTTTCTGACTCCAGCCGTCCTGGAAACATATATTTTCAGGGCCCTGACAATGTCTAGCAACTTGGAGTCCTCCAAGTCCCTAGTAGCCGCAGGCACCACCATAGGTTGGTTCAGGTGAAACGCTGAAACCACCTTAGGGAGAAACTGAGGACGAGTCCTCAATTCCGCCCTGTCCGAATGGAAAATCAGATAAGGGCTTTTACAGGATAAAGCCGCCAATTCTGACACGCGCCTGGCCCAGGCCAGGGCCAACAGCATGACCACCTTCCATGTGAGATATTTTAACTCCACAGATTTAAGTGGTTCAAACCAATGTGACTTTTGGAACCCAAAAACTACATTGAGATCCCAAGGTGCCACTGGAGGCACAAAAGGAGGCTGTATATACAGTACCCCTTTTACAAACGTCTGAACTTCAGGGACTGAAGCTAGTTCTTTTTGGAAGAAAATTGACAGGGCCGAAATTTGAACCTTAATGGACCCCAATTTCAGGCCCATAGACACTCCTGTTTGCAGGAAATGTAGGAATCGACCCAGTTGAAATTCCTCCGTCGGGCCTTACTGGCCTCGCACCACGCAACATATTTTCGCCAAATGCGGTGATAATGTTTTGCGGTTACATCCTTCCTGGCTTTGATCAGGATAGGGATGACTTCATCCGGAATGCCTTTTTCCTTCAGGATCCGGCGTTCAACCGCCATGCCGTCAAACGCAGCCGCGGTAAGTCTTGGAACAGACAGGGTCCTTGCTGGAGCAGGTCCCTTCTTAGAGGTAGAGGCCACGGATCCTCCGTGAGCATCTCTTGAAGTTCCGGTTACCAAGTCCTTCTTGGCCAATCCGGAGCCACGAATATAGTGCTTTCTCCTCTCCATCTTATAATTCTCAGTACCTTGTGTATGAGAGGCAGAGGATGGAACACATACACTGACCGGTACACCCACAGTGTTACCAGAGCGTCTGCTGAGGAAGTCTGCTTCCCAGTTGTCCATTCCCGGAGTGAACACTGCTGACAGTGCTATCACATGATTTTCCGCCCAGCGAAGAATCCTTGCAGCTTCTGCCACTGCCCTCCTGCTTCTTGTGCCACCCTGTCTGTTTACGTGGGTGACTGCCGTGATGTTGTCCGACTGGATCAACACCGGCTGACCTTGAAGCAGAGGTCTTGCTAAGCTTAGAGCATTGTAAATGGCCCTTAACTTCAGGATATTTATGTGAAGTGATGTCTCCAGGCTTGACCATAAGCCCTGGAAATTCCTTCCCTGTGTGACTGCTCCCCAGCCTCGCAGGCTGGCATCCGTGGTCACCAGGACCCAGTCCTGAATGCCGAATCTGCGGCCCTCTAGAAGATGAGCACTCTGCAACCACCACAGGAGGGACACCCTTGTCCTTGGTGACAGGGTTATCCGCTGATGCATCTGAAGATGCGACCCGGACCATTTGTCCAGCAGGTCCCACTGGAAAGTTCTTGCGTGGAATCTGCCGAATGGGATTGCTTCGTAGGAAGCCACCATTTTTCCCAGAACCCTTGTGCATTGATGCACTGAGACTTGGCTCGGTTTTAGGAGGTTCCTGACTAGCTCAGATAACTCCCTGGCTTTCTCCTCCGGGAGAAACACCTTTTTTTGGACTGTGTCCAGGATCATCCCTAGGAACAGAAGACGAGTCGTCGGAACCAGCTGCGATTTTGGAATATTGAGAATCCAACCGTGCTGCCGCAACACTACCTGAGATAGTGCTACACCGACCTCCAACTGTTCTCTGGATCTTACCCTTATCAGGAGATCGTCCAAGTAAGGGATAACTAAAACTCCCTTCCTTCGAAGGAGTATCATCATTTCGGCCGTTACCTTGGTAAAGACCCGGGGTGCCGTGGACCATCCAAACGGCAGCGTCTGAAACTGATAGTGACAGTTCTGTACCACAAACCTGAGGTACCCTTGGTGAGAAGGGTAAATTGGGACATGAAGGTAAGCATCCTTGATGTCCCGAGACATCATGTAGTCCCCTTCTTCCAGGTTCGCAATCACTGCTCTGAGTGACTCCATCTTGAATTTGAACCTCCGTATGTAAGTGTTCAAAGATTTTAGATTTAGAATCAGTCTCACCGAGCCGTCCGGCTTCGGTACCACAACAGTGTGGAATAATACCCCGTTCCCTGTTGCAGGAGGGGTACCTTGATTATCACCTGCTGGGAATACAGCTTGTGAATGGCTTCCAAAACTGCCTCCCTGTCAGAGGGAGACGTCGGTAAAGCCGACTTTAGGAAAACGGCGAGGGGGAGACGTCTCGAATTCCAATTTGTACCCCTGAGATATCACCTGAAGGATCCAGGGGTCTACTTGCGAGTGAGCCCACTGCGCGCTGAAATTCATTGAGACGGGCCCCTACCGTGCCTGAGTCTGCTTGTAAAGCCCCAGCGTCATGCTGAGGGCTTGACAGAGGCGGAAGAGGGCTTCTGTTCCTGGGAACTGGCTGATTTCTGCAGCCTTTTTCCTCTCCCTCTGTCACGGGGCAGAAATGAGGAACCTTTTGCCCGCTTGCCCTTCTGGGAACGAAAGGACTGCGCCTGATAATACGGCGTCTTCTTATGTTGAGAGGCGACCTGGGGTACAAACGTGGATTTCCCAGCTGTTGCCGTGGCCACCAGGTCTGAAAGACCGACCCCAAATAACTCCTCCCCTTTATACGGCAATACTTCCAAATGCCGTTTGGAATCCGCATCACCTGACCACTGTCGTGTCCATAACCCTCTTCTGGTAGAAATGGACAACGCACTTACACTTGATGCCAGTCGGCAAATATTCCGCTGTGCATCACGCATATACAGAAATGCATCTTTTAAATGCTCTATAGGCAATAATATACTGTCCCTATCTAGGGTATCAATATTTTCAGTCAGGGAATCCGACCACGCCAACCCAGCACTGCACATCCAGGCTGAGGCGATTGCTGGTCGCAGTATAACACCAGTATGTGTGTAAATACATTTTAGGATACCCTCCTGCTTTCTATCAGCAGGATCCTTAAGGGCGGCCATCTCAGGAGAGGGTAGAGCCCTTGTTCTTACAAGCGTGTGAGCGCTTTACCCACCCTAGGGGGTGTTTCCCAACGCACCCTAACCTCTGGCGGGAAAGGATATAATGCCAATAACATTTTAGAAATTATCAGTTGTTATCGGGGGAAACCCACGCATCATCACACACCTCATTTAATTTCTCAGATTCAGGAAAACTACAGGTAGTTTTTCCTCACCGAACATAATACCCCTTTTTGGTGGTACTCGTATTATCAGAAATGTGTAAAACATTTTTCATTGCCTCAATCATGTAACGTGTGGCCCTACTGGAAGTCACATTTGTCTCTTCACCGTCGACACTGGAGTCAGTATCCGTGTCGGCGTCTGTATCTGCCATCTGAGGTAACGGGCGCTTTAGAGCCCCTGACGGCCTATGAGACGTCTGGACAGGCACAAGCTGAGTAGCCGGCTGTCTCATGTCAACCACTGTCTTTTATACAGAGCGGACACTGTCACGTAATTCCTTCCAACAGTTCATCCACTCAGGTGTCGACCCCCTAGGGGGTGACATCACTATTACAGGCAATTTGCTCCGTCTCCACATCATTTTCCTCCTCATACATGTCGACACAAACGTACCGACACACAGCACACACACAGGGAATGCTCTGATAGAGGACAGGACCCCACTAGCCCTTTGGGGAGACAGAGGGAGAGTTTGCCAGCACACACCAGAGCGCTATATATATACAGGGATAACCTTATATAAGTGTTTTTCCCCTTATAGCTGCTGTATTTTTAATACTGCGCCTAATTAGTGCTCCCCTCTCTTTTTTAACCCTTTCTGTAGTGTAGTGACTGCAGGGGAGAGCCAGGGAGCTTCCCTCCAACGGAGCTGTGAGGGAAAATGGCGCCAGTGTGCTGAGGAGATAGGCTCCGCCCCCTTCTCGGCGGCCTTATCTCCCGTTTTTCTGTGTATTCTGGCAGGGGTTAAATGCATCCATATAGCCCAGGAGCTATATGTGATGTATTTTTTGCCATCTAAGGTGTTTTTATTGCGTCTCAGGGCGCCCCCCCCCAGCGCCCTGCACCCTCAGTGACCGGAGTGTGAAGTGTGCTGAGAGCAATGGCGCACAGCTGCGGTGCTGTGCGCTACCTTATTGAAGACAGGACGTCTTCTGCCGCCGATTTCCCGGACCTCTTCTGTCTTCTGGCTCTGTAAGGGGGGCGGCGGCGCGGCTCTGGGACCCATCCATGGCTGGGCCTGTGATCGGTCCCTCTGGAGCTAATGTCCAGTAGCCTAAGAAGCCCAATCCACTCTGCACGCAGGTGAGTTCGCTTCTTCTCCCCTTAGTCCCTCGATGCAGTGAGCCTGTTGCCAGCAGGTCTCACTGAAAATAAAAAACCTAAAAACTAAACTTTTCACTAAGCAGCTCAGGAGAGCCACCTAGTGTGCACCCTTCTCGTTCGGGCACAAAAATCTAACTGAGGCTTGGAGGAGGGTCATAGGGGGAGGAGCCAGTGCACACCAGGTAGTCCTAAAGCTTTACTTTTGTGCCCAGACTCCTGCGGAGCCGCTATTCCCCATGGTCCTTACGGAGTCCCCAGCATCCACTAGGACGTCAGAGAAATAACTGGTAGTAATAATAATAATAATCAGCTTGTGATCTCTTCCATGGCCGCAGCCCTCCCCTAGGACTTTCGGCATTTTATGCGGCATCTTTACCTAGGGGGCAGCAGCCAGTGAGCTCTTTTGCATTGGCCGCCGCCTCTGTAGTCTTTGTTTCCAGGAGCACTTGCCAACTCCTCCTCTGCCATCAGGCTGCCTGCCCCCTGCCTCGCCCTGCCTAATATTCGCTGGCACAAGGGGGCGGGGTGGTGAGGTGAGCTGCTATTGGCTCACCACGACCATCTTGAATTCAAAAATATTATTATTTTTCTAACTTGAAATATATTTTCTTCACTCGTGCTACATTTTGCTACTGTTTGGAGCCCAATAGATGGATATTTATGACTAGTTATATTATACTATGTTGACTGACTGATCCTGACTTGTGCTCATTGATACATGCGTTACTGTGTAGTACTATGTTATGTGTATGTACATTTCTCTTATGTCTCAAAAAAATTGTTTGGGAAGAAGAAAAAACCCTACCCGCCCGATCCTAACCGGGTTCGGGAAATCGGGCATTTTTAACATGCTTCAATACCCAAATCCCATGACGGATCGCCGATCATCGCTGGCTGCCGATCTGGTTGGCAGTGCCGCTGGGTCAGAGGATATGGGCATCACGGCACAAGATGTATGGAAACCTTGACACAAATCTATAACTGTGAAAAAAAAAGGTGTAATGTGTAATTGTCATTGAAGGGCACATTGTGTACCTTTATAACTATGCAATGAGACTCCCACCACAGTCATCTATATGCAGGTGTACGGATTGCTACCTCTCATACTTTTGTAAAGCAGCGTTGTGGTATAAAATCAGCTTTCTACCGACCTGCAGAGGAAACCCATCTGTCTTGCCTGCTATCCTAGACGATCTCTGGTTCTGCCGATGGAAGTCTATAACTTACATTGATTATTTCTTTCTAGTATCCATTCCTAGCGCGCCCAACAAGGAATGATGACAGATTCTGGGTGGGATATTTATGGCATGAGCCACTCTGGCTGAAAACCACCGATGTAAACTTAGGTGTAGGCAACAGCAGCACCTCTATATGGGCAGTTGTGCGACCCCATCCTCCGTGCTTAATAACCATAGGACTTTACCAGAAGGTAGCCTCCGGCAACACATTGCAGAGAAGACACTATGGAAGCCTGGAGACGTAGAATCATCATATGGACATAGGGAAATATTTATCAAACATTCTAAAGTCGATAAATCAGATTCTAGCTATAAATTTAGAGCATGCACTAGACATCTGATTGGTTGCTGTGGGCAACACGTCCACTTGTCGTCTTTAGAAGGACTGATACATTTCCTCCATAGTGTTAAAGGACTGGAAAGCAGCAATGAATGGGGCACCTGATTGGATGGCTGTGACTCCTATCCAATCAGAAATCACATTCGCTACACAATTCCCATGCATTGAAGTGCCTGCCCAAGGTAGAGCTCAAGGCTAAAAGCGGATTTCTTTAGGCTTCTATAAGGTCATAGTGATGTCTCAGCAGGTTTGGACTGGCCCACAGGGGAATCCCTCGATGGGCCCCACTGCCTGAGGCCCCAGTGTCTCAGGGATCATCAGCATCTAATATGCTACAATTAGAGGTTGCTATTATAGAAAGAGGGCAGGATTGTATAACAAGGGATAGAAGAAATAAAAAGCCAGCAATTCTTTGATGTTCTTTTCTCTATATATTCATGGCATAGATTTTAGCTTGCAAAGAACTTGTGTCTGCCTATGTTTCAGAAACACACAATGCATACAGCAGTAGTGTAACTGCGATGTTGCCCATTGTATTGTATTTAATAAAAATGGTAACACTTTTGCTCATCATCTCGGCTTACAAACTGCTCAATACAATACAAGCATTGCATAATTCCGGCAAGTAATGAGATGCAAAAAGTATGATGATGAGCCTGACACTGTAGCTCCCCCTTGTGGTGTTGCAGCCCAGGCACGCTGCCTGCAGAGACGGCTGGTAATGTTTTCTCCCCCCCCATAGATAACAGACAGTAGACCTGGTATATATTAAAGCAGGGCAGCTGTAAATGAGACTTGTTGAAGCCACTTTCTCTTCCAGGCCACTCAGCTGTAGTGTCACACAATTACATCAGTGTAATAATTTTGTCTGGAATTCACACCTAAATCGTCAAGTAAGTGTTATGTAGGGCAGCCGAAACTGTGACACAAAGCTGTGAGCATCAGGGGGGGGGGGGGGGGGGGGGGGGCATGCAGGAGGGGGTTCTTTCCAAGGGATATTCCTGTGGTTATCAGAAGATAATACATGGTAGGTAAACCTAAGATCACTGTATGTTGATACCACTCACATTCATAGCCAATCACAGTGCGGAGATTGTCAATGGACTGTAGCAGTGGTTTTTAAGGCTTGTATGTGCATCTATGAAGTCCCCTGATTTTTATTAGTTTTTGGATTGATTGCTTCTGTCTCTTACAAATACCCAGATTTATCAAGTCTTGGAGAATGATAAATAGCATGGTGATAAAGTACCAACCAATCAGCTCCTAACTGTCATTTTTCAAACACAGCCTATAACATGGCAGTTATCAGTGTGCTATGTATCACTCTCCAAGACTTGATAAATCTGGGCCAAAATCTCAACACTGCCCGATGTGATACATAACTTCATCATTTTTATACTGCCAGAGCATCCAGTACTTTGTACGGATATAACTAGGGAGTAGTACTGCAGTAATAGCTGCACGATGGGCAACGCTACTGTATATAAACAGTTCATTATACCGTCATACCAGGATTTCAACATTTGCTGTGTTTTCATGGCATGCTGTGACTTGTAGTGCCATGGCACCTTTAGAACCAAAGGCAGGCGGCTACTACTGAACTACTAGTCCCAGCATGCCACAGATTTACAGCCTGCAGAGTATATATGGTCTGAAATGCTCTACATCATTATTAGAGGTGGTCACATCACCATGAGACATAGCAAACAGGTGCTAATACATAGCAACCAATCAGACACATGAATTCATAAAAAAATAATATCTGATTGGTGTTAATTTAAGGATTATAGCACCTTTTTGCAATGTGCCAGTTTTTATAAATATCCCCAGTGTATTGGCGCGATTGCTCTGTACTATTGCTTATGGTTCATGTAAGCGGAATCCCCCACCACCAGGACTTACTTACACACAGCTGTGGTGAGTGATCCCTATACCAAACCATCATACAGAGATAGTGCCTGCACAATCGAGGGGTCTGCCTTTGATCCTTCTTGAAACTCCTGCAAAGTCAGTTTACCATCTGAATTCTGTGATAAAAAAGCAGGAAAAGATAGGTCATTAACATGACACCAGCCCACCAGCCCCATGCCATGGCGCCTACTCATATATAATAACTGGTTCGTGTGATCCTTAGGAACTGCCCACTTCTCTCACCTTGTCCATCATTGCAAAAATCCGGTCAACTCTTTTCTCTGGCGTGTTCTCCTCCTCGGGCAGCTCTACTGTGTTACCCTGCAGGAAACAGGTACAAATACAGATCAATAGTAATGACCCTGCTAAACCTTTCTGAAACGGATCTGCAATGGCCTCCAACCTATTTATACGGAACATTCCGCCCTGGCCTGAGTACCTATATGTCATCATTCTTCATCTCACGTACATCCATGTCTGTCCCCATTTGTAAGCAGATGGAGATAAAACAATTGTTAGCCAATTAGATCTACAGAAAGCTCAAAGCAGCACAGATAATTTCAGGAGATTTGTGTGCAGAACTTGTCCTATGGCCAGAGGCACAGATGTGATTCGGAAACACTGTTAAATATCGTCTACTGTGTAATACTACAAAAAAAACATAATTTAAACACCAGGACCTTGCTCAGGATGATTTCAGCACGCTGGGAAGACTCCGATAGTTAGGACTTATCGATCCCTGGCAAATTCATTCTCTATCTACACTGTGCAAGCTGGGCAAGGATACAGAGCAACGTTACAGTATACTATTATTACTGTGGGTCTGACACAAGTCCCCCACCACAGCTCAGATGGAGACTGCAGTCTACACAGAGACATGAATCATCTAATACAGGCAGGTGACATTTCTGGTTCTGGTATGAATGGTCGACCATGTTAAGGTCGACAGTCATTAAGTCGACCACTATTGGTCGACACGGACATGGTCGACACGGGCAAATAGTCGTCATGTGAAAATGGTCGACACAGAGCAAGTTGACACATGAAAGGGTCGCCATGGATTTTTGAACTGTTTTTGTGTCATTTTTTCCGTAACATGACCAGAAACCCCAATTAGTATACCGCGTCCACTTGTAGGGCTCACTTCGCCCACCATGCTGCGGGCAAGGTGCCACGCTCCACTACCGCTGCACTCGGCACAAGATACTATTCCCAATCGTAGTCCACGTGGATGGTTAGGTATGAAAAAGTTAAAAATAGTTTGTTTTTAAAAAAGCCACGTCGACCTTTTTCATGTGTCGACTTGCCCCGTGTCAACCATTTTCATGTGTCGACCATTTGTCCATGTCGACCAATAGTGGTCAACCTAGTGATTGTCAACCTAGGTAGGGTCGACCTGCCAATCGGATACCGTTATTTCTGCAGCCATAGGGGTAGCAGTAGTGCAGTCATAATCTAGAAGCAGAAAAGAAGTGATTTATGTCTTAAACTATAATAATAAATGCAATAATTTCCCTCTAATTCTCCCATTTCCCAGTACACACCTTAGAGCAGGCAACCCATGTGTCTCCAGTTGCTAACAACAGAAGAAGAGACACAGGTGGTCTACGTCAATCCACGAGGAAGCCATAAACTGATGTAGCAATGATACGCATGAACCTACCAAGCCTCACACCAGTAACACACTGCCGTACTGACGTCTATTTTTACCACTGTAGACATTTCCAGGTCCCAGGCAGCAGAGAAATAGCTGTATCTGTGTTTATTTACTAACACAGTGAAAATCCAGTAACCCATAGCAACCAAATATTTTATTTCATTGCAGAACTTTGCATCACCGTTCACCATCATCAATAAGCAGAGAGGGAAAGAATCACACAAATAGAAAAGTGTACCTTGCAGTAATAGATTTAACCATGGTAAGTCTACCATAAATCTCCTTTTCTGCAGCGGGGTACACTGAGTTACACAGGGAATACATCGGGATGTCCTAAAGCAGTTCCTCATGGGAGGGGACGCACCTTAGCGGGTATGAGAACCCAGCGTCCAAAGGAAGCATCCTGGGAGGCATCAAAGACATAGAACCTAATGAACAAGTTCACCGAGGACCACGTAGCCACCTTGCACAATTGTTCTCCGGACGCACCACGGCGGGCCGCCCAAGAAGGGCCAACAGACCAAGTAGAATGGGCTTTAATAGCAGCGGGAGCCCAGCCTGCGCATAAGCTTGTGCAATCACCATTCTAATCCATCTGGCCAAGGTTTGCTTATTCGCAGGCCAGCCACGTTTGTGGAAACCAAAAAGTACAAAAAGGGCATATGACCTCCTGATAGAGACAGTCCTGTCCTCATAAACACGGAGAGCCCTTACCACATCCAGAGACCGCCCTTTGGAGGACAAGTCAGAAGAGTTGAAGGCCGGAACCACAATCTCTTGGTTAAGGTGAAAAGATAACACCACCTTAGGCAAATAACCGGGACGAGTTCAGAGAACTGTGTGGTCACTGTGAAATATCAAAAAGGGTGGACAACAGGACAAAGTGCCTAAGTCCAAAACCCTTCTGGCAGAGGCAATAGCCAATAAGAAAAGAACCTTAGCCGTAAGCCAAGAGGTTCAAATGGAGACTCTTGCAGGGCATTCAGGACAACAGACAGATTCCATGGAGCCACAGGAGGGACATAAGGAGACTGAATCCGCAGTACGCCCTGAGTGAATGTATGAACGTCAATAATAGATGCAATTTTTCTCTGAAACCACACCGACAAGGCAGATATGTGAACCTTGAGGGAGCCAGAAATCTGTAAGTACTAAACTTGTAAGCATTGTATTTTTAGCAGCACACCAGGTGAAGTAAGAATTCCAGACCCTATAATAAATCCATGCAGAAGCCGGTTTGCAGGCCTTCAGCTTAGTTTGGATAACTGCCTCGGATAATCCTTTGGCCCTCAGGAGTGAAGCTTCAAGAGCCATGCCGTCAAAGCCAGTCTGGCAAGGTCCGGGTAGACACAAGGGCCTTGAACATGGAAGTATGGGCGTTTGTGGAAGTAGAAGAGGACGCTCTATCGATAGACCCTGCAGGTCTGAGAACCAATGCTGTCTGGGCCACGCTGGATCGACTAGAAGTAGTTTTCCTCCTCCTTGCTTGAACTTCCGTGGTAGCCTGGGCAGAAGTGACTCTGGAGGGAACACGTAGGGCAGCTGAAAGTTCCATGGAATTGCCAGTGCATCGACGAACGCTGCTTGAGGATCCCTTGTTCTTGATCTGAAGACCGGAACTTTGTGATTGTGTCGAGGCGCCATCAGGTCTACATCTGGTAGGTCCCACTTGTCCACTACGAGTTGGCAGACTTCTGGTTGAAGTCTCCACTCTCCGGCATGCATGTCCTGACGACTGAGGAAGTCCGCTTCTCAGTTGAGTACCCCCGAAATGAACACTGCCGATATTGCTGGCAGATGGCGTTCCGCCCAACAAAGATTTTTGACACTTCCATCATCCCCATGCGGCTTCGAGTGCCACCTTGATGATTTATGTAAGCCACCGTGGTGGCATTGTCTGATTGTACTTGAACAGGCCTGTTCTGAATCAGAGGCAGGGCAAGAGTCAAAACATTAAACACTGCCCGCAATTCCAGAATGTTTATCGGGAGGAGAGAATCTTCCATGGTCCACCGACCCTGGAGAGAGTGTTGCTCCAGCACCGCACCCCAACCCCTCAGACTGGCGTCCATATTCAGGAGGACCCAGTTGGGAATCCAGAAGGGACGGCCCCTGTTCAACTGCTGGTCCTGTAGCCACCAGCTCAGTGACAGACAAACCTCCGGAGTCAAGGAGATAATTTGAGACCTGATAACGATGAGGCAGGCCATCCCACTTGGAAAGGATTAACCTCTGTAGACGGAGGGAATAAAATACTCTACCATGTCAAACGCCGACACCATGAGGCCTGGTACTCGCAGAGTGTATCAACACTCTTGAGTAAGAGAGGAAGTATCGTATCCTGTCCTGAAGTTTTAGGACTTTCTCTGGAGACAGAAATAGGGGTATATGCAATTGCGGTCGAATTCCAGCTGGAATTCGACCGTTTTTAAATTCGACACAATTCGACAGTCAGACACCCTCCCGCCGGGACCCGAATTCGACATATTCAATAAAAAACGGATTCGACAGTCCCACTGTCGAAAAACGGACCAATTGACGATAGTGTGCGTCCTGGATTCAACTTTATGGATGGCACAAAAGTGTGTAAAAAATCAAGAAAAAAAATGCGTGGGGTTCCCCCTTCCTAAGCATAACCAGTCTCGGGCTCTTTGAGCCGGTCCTGGTTGTAAAAATACGGGGGAAAAATTGACAGGGGATCCCCCGTATTTTAACAACCAGCACCGGGCTTTGTGTCCGGTCCTGGTGCCAAAAATACGGGGGACAAAAGACGTAGGGGTCCCCCGTATTTTTAACACCAGCACCGGGCTCCACTAGCTGGAGAGATAATGCCACAGCCGGGGGACACTTTTATACCGGTCCCTGCGGCCGTGGCATTAAATCCCCAACTAGTCACCCCTGGCCGGGGTACCCTGGAGGAGTGGGCACCCCTTACATCAAGCCACCCAAGGGCCTCCCCCGCAAGCTGGTACTTGGAGAACCACAACTACCAGCATGCGGGGGGGAAACGGGCTCGCTGGTACCTGTAGTTCTACTGCAAAAAAAATACCCAAATAAAAACAGTACACACACACACCGTGATAGTAAAACTTTATTACATACATGCACACCGACACACACATACTTACCTATGTTGACACGAAGTGTCGGTCCCCTTCTCCACGTAGAATCCACGGGGTACCTGTAAATAAAATTATACTCACAAAAATCCAGTGTAGATCTGTCCTCTTCTTGTTTGTAATCCACGTACTTGGCAAAATAATAAAACGCAAAACCCGATCCACGCACTGAAAGGGGTCCCATGTTTACACATGGGACCCCTTTCCCCGAATGCCGGGACCCCCCGTGACTCCTGTCAGAGAGGGTCCCTTCAGCCAATCAGGGAGCGCCATGTCGTGGCACTCTCCTGATTGGCTGTGCTCGTCTGAGCTGTCAGGCGGCGCATAGCACTATGCCGCTCCATTATATTCAATGGTGGGAACTTTGCGGTCAGCGGTTGACCGCGAGTAACCTCAACCACTGATGCAAAGTTCCCACCATTGAATATAATGGAGCGGCATAGTGCTATGCGCCACCTGACAGCTCAGACGCGCACAGCCAATCAGGAGAGTGCCATCCGCCACCCTTGCCTGCAGAACAACTAATAAAAAAGGAACAAAACCAACAACAAAATTCAAATCAAACCGAACCAATAAAGAATATGAGCTTCAAGATCAAATCACATGTAACATGGAAGGGGTAATATATCTTATTGAGTGAGAATCTCAGAACATTTATATAACATCAAAAGAGGGTTACAAACACACAGCGTCTCCCAACATTATCTAGAACATCATCAGAAGAATGCCTCCAAGCTTTCTTTTATGGGGATACAGAAAGTGCAAAAAAATTGGAGAGGTGGAAATAGAACAGCAGAATTAATAAAAAATGAAACCAAATGGATATATTATCTGAAAACACTTCAACCATATGGTCTCAATATAGATATTAATTTAAAAACCTTTTTAGAATAATACATATATATACACATCCTTTTAATACATTTTTTACTTGCTTTTTATTGATACCAGTATGTTTAACATGAGGTTGCCGCCAGAATTGGCTGGACTTCCTGTTTTTTTAATGACGAATTTCCGTTTTTAAAATTTACTATAAATAAAGTTAATGCAAGAATTTTTCTGTAAGTACTGAAGCAGAGGCCCCCATAGGCATCCATGATTAAGTGCTATTGCACGAAACGCGTTGGACCACGGGATACGAACAACCGGAAGTGCCGGATTGCCGCGACCGGAAGTGCACGATCAGAGTCAGCAAGGAGACCAGCCGCAAGTGGAGACTACAGCATCCCAGTAAGGTATTTAGGGTCAGCTAGCTAGCAAAATCGGCTGTACATTGAAAGGAAAATCCCCACAAAGGCATTATTGGAATCCAAAATAAAACTGCTCCAGATACATTTCCGGACCTTTAAACATGCACTTTTTTCACAAAAGAGCTGTAAAACATTACTGGTACTAACTATTTTCTTTTTTCTTTCACAGCGCTTCATTCATTTTTACCTATGGGGGGGACAGCCTCGGGCTTCACCCCTGGCCCTTGGCTGGCTGGAGGGGGGGACACCTTGATTTAAGGGGTCCCCACTCATCCAGGGTACCCCGGCCAGGGGTGACTAGTTGGGGATTTAATGCCACGGCCGCAGGGACCGGTATAAAAGTGTCCCCCGGCTGTGGCATTATCTCTCTAGCTAGTGGAGCCCGTTGCTGGTGTTAAAAATACGGGGGACCCCTATGTCTTTTGTCCCCCGTATTTTTGGCACCATGACCGGACGCAGAGCCCGGTGCTGGTTGTTAAAATACGGGGGAACCCCTGTCATTTTTTTTGCCGTATTTATACAACCAGGACCGGCTCAAAGAGCCCGAGGCTGGTTATGCTTAGGAGGGGGGACCCAACGCATTTTTTTTCAGGATTTTTAACCCATTCCGACTGAAAAACATGCTCTGATCTCTCCATATTATTTTAGTCAGTAAAAAAAAAATATATATTCTTTTAAAAAATATATTAAATAATACTTGTGGCTCCTAATAGACAAACCCAAGTAGATAATCCCTTCTAATATAAATAGATATGCTATTAGCAATAAAAAAACCACAAAAAAACATGTTTTTAAATTTTTTTATTAGATCCCGCCAGCAAAATGAGGCGGACTGAAATTGACGAAATTACTGTCGAAATCGACATTTTTCAATTGAATATACTTTTGTCGAAAAGCCGCATTTTTACCATTGCAGACATGTCGAATTTGACAACTGTCGAATTGCAAAAAGTCGAATTTGAAACGGACGTTTTTTTGTTGAAAAGTACTGTATTGCATTGTCGAATCATTTTTTTGTGTCGAAAATGCTCAGTTTTTCGACATTTGTGGCAATTCGACAGCAACTGCATATGGCCCTTTGTCTTTGGCTGTGTGTGTCCAGAAGTGCCCCCAGGTGCACCATGCTCCGAGCAGGGACCAGCAAGGACTTCTTCCAGTTGACGAGCCACAGTCTCCCCAATCAGCTCACCAACGTGTTTCTGCTCCCTGGGGAGCCTTTATCAAGGTGTATCACCTTGATAAAGGCTCCCCAGGGAGCAGAAACGCGTTGTGATGCAGCTCCAGGGAACACCATCAGTAGATGGTGCCCAGAGCTGGGGGAGGAGCTACGCCTTATTCCCTATGCTGGTCAATTGGGGAGACTGTAGCAGACCGGCAGCTATATCTTTTGGATACTGCAGATCCAGAGAAGGACACGGCACCTGTAAAAATCGGGAGGTACCCGTGGGATACCACTATGCTTGTTTGGGTGGGCATTGTATGACACCTCTATCTATCCGGTACGCCTTTCTGCCTAGTCATTGGTGGATTCATTGTGTGAAATTTGATTTTTTACGGAATTATTTAATAAACTGTACTACACTATATATTCTCTTTTTCTCTTCCTAATTTTTGGGTCTATGTGGAGAGGCTCTCCCACCAGGAGGAAGGAGAGAATCTGAATATGTGAGCCAAAGAACGGACATTGAGCCCATTTTGTGAGACGGGATTGAATTTGGACTATAACACTATAGTTCTCAGTTAAAAGGAACTAGTGTTTTCAGAACTGTGTGACGTATAAACTGTATAAATTGACATACTAATTATTCCCTGATTATACATCAAGAGGGTGCGCACAGTTGCTTACATTTGTGTTATTGTCTTGATAATGAAGGTTGCCAATAGCAAACCGCAGATATTGCTGATGCAATATGGCAATAGGTATATGCAGTTAGGCATCTTATATACCCAGGGATACCATATAATCTTCGGGTTCGTTGGCCAGTACAATCGAGCGCAGCGTTTCCATACGGAACTTGGACACTCTCACAAATTTGTTCAGTGATTTGAGGTTGAGTATAGGCCGGAAAGAACCATTGGGTTTCGGGACTAGAAACAGGGTCGAGTAGTATCCTCCGCCTCTCTAGGATAGGGGTACCGGCACTACCACTCCAGTATCCAGGAGGAAACGCACAACCAGGTGTAGAGCTTGCGCCTTCAACGGGTACAAAGGGATAACCGTCGTTCGGAACTGGCGAGGGGGACGTCTCTTGAAAGAGACTGCGTACCCGTGAGAGACGACTTCTCGCACCCATGCATCTGAAGTGGTCTTTAACCAGACCTGGGTGAATTGCACCCACCCTGGGATCTTGGAAGCAGGTTGATGGGCAGCCCAGAATTGTTTTGCTTTGGGCTTAGTGGTTTTGGGAGTACGAGCTTGTCTCGGGTATGCCTGACCTTTTGCTTTCCCTTGAGGTCGAAAGGAACGAAAAGTGGTACTCTTTGACTTCTGTGCAGAAGGATTAGTATTTGGGAGAAACGCAGTCTTAGCAGCCGCTAAGTCAGTTACAATCTTATTCAGATCCTTCCCAAACAGGATGTCTCCCTTAAAAGGGAGCACCTCCAAGGTCTTTTTGGAGTCCAGGTCCACCTTCCATGACCTCAACCACAGAATTCAGCAAGCCAGGATGTACGTAGTCGACGCCTTGGCCGCCATTACACATGCCTCAGAGGACGCCTCCTGAATGTAGTGGGAAGCGGTGGCAATATGAGACAGATATTGTCTGGTAGTGTCAGAGGCAGCTCTTCCTCTATTGCCTGAACCCATGCTTCAATTCCAAGCCCAGTAGGCTGCTATAGTGGGTCTATGTACAGCACCTGTAAGGGGGTAAATAGACTTCAGGCATCTTTGGACACGCTTATCTGTCGGTTCCTTCAGTGAGGTGACAGGCAGAGTAGATGCCACCACAAGACGGGTGACATGGGAATCCACCGGCAGTGGCTTTTCTCACTTGTTACACAACTCAGCAGAGAAAGAATAACGAGCTAGCATCTTTTTAGACAGGGAGAATTTTGTTCCTGGAGAAGACCAGGGTTCCTGACGTATGTCTACCAAATGGTCAGAATGTAGTATGACTACTTTAGTTACCTTCTGACGTTTAAATTTATCTGGTTTCTTAGATGCAGTAGTGGGATCTACATCATCATCAATTTGTAGAATCAGCTTAATAGCCTCCAATAGGTCAAGGACATACACTTGCGTTGTAGTATCTTGGGGGTAATTCCAAGTTGATCGCAGCAGGAATTTTGTTAGCAGTTGGGCAAAACCATGTGCACTGCAGGGGAGGCAGATATAACATGTGTAGAGAGAGTTAGATTTGGGTGGGTTATGTTGTTTCTGTGCAGGGTAAATACTGCCTGCTTTATTTTAACACTGCAATTTAGATTGCAGATTGAACACACCACACCCAAATCTAACTCTCTCTGCACATGTTATATCTGCCCCCCCTGCAGTGCACATGGTTTTGCCCAACTGCTAAAAAATTTCCTGCTGCAATCAACTTGGAATTACCCCCCTTGTCAGAAGTGACTGTGTCAGTGTCTGACGGATCAGTATACTCCCCATCCTCATCAGAAGTATCATCTGTATATTAGTAGATTGTGAGGAGGAGGCGGCCCGCTTAGATGACCCCTTGACCACAGAGGGACGTGGGGTAGGTTTTTGTCTAACCAAAGACTGATTCAATTGTTGTATCTGGGTAGACAGAGTATCTGCCCAGGGCGGATTAACCATAGGGACAATATGTGGCTGCAATGGCACAGGAGGTCCCATAGGGGGCATGAGGCGTGTCACAAGCGTATTAAGCATATTTGAGAACGCCGCCCAAGGTGGCTCCTGATTGGCTACAGGAGCAGTGGACTGACTGGGAGTTGTATGGCACATATTACACAGACCATCATTCAAAGCTTCCCCCTCCGGCAAATCCCTGGCGCATGCGCTGCATGATACAGTAGCGTCCATGGATTTCCCGCCCTTTGTAGTGAATGTAACCATAGAGCGTACAAGTACGATACAGCCAGACAGAGTACAATACCTGCAAATAAATCCCCTAGTATGTGACAGCGCACACAGTACACAACACCAGCGTCTAAATCCGGTACTATGTGACTGCTTACACAGTACACACCACCAGCGTCTAAATCCGGTACTATGTGACTGCTTACACAGTACACACCACCAGCGAATAAATCCGGTATGACGTGACTGAATACACAGTAGAATACACTTAATGGTAAATGCTGTGCAGCACTATATATGAGACCCTGACGCACTTATTCTCCTAGAGTACAAAATACAGTAATAGATACAGCTGGGATACACTGAAATCCACACGGCAGATACAGGCACACACAGTCACAGTGACAATGCAGATAATTATTTTAGTCAGACAATAAAACTGCACTGGACTAGTATATATATATATATATATATATATATATATATATAAAACAATGCGCGGTCCGAGACCGGTTGTTTATATCAGAATACTCGTACAATATATTCTGGTAGAGAGACACTTGTTCTTAACTAACGCTGTCTTAAAATGACATGTAGAATACTTAAGTGTCTGTAGAATCACAGCGCTGATAAATCAGGCGGATTTACAGAGGAGTCCTTGCCCTGCAGTCCCAGAGACCAGTCGCAGCTACTATGAGAAGATGGCGCCCAAAGTCTTAGTCAGGCAGTGAGGGAGAGTGTGATGCAGCTCCAGGGAACACCAGCAGTAGATGGCGCCCAGAGCTGGGGGAGGAGCTACGCCTTATTCCCTATGCTGGTCAAGCGCCTTATCCCCTATGCTGGTCCTCACCACCTGGTACTATGGAGCCTTATTAAAAATGGATAATGCATTATCCGACCTGTGCTCCCCTGCCCCGGTGGATATAGTGGGCTCCCTGCACGGAAACAGTGTCCATGCCAGCGTTGCAGTCCATCTCCTTAGACCGCGACCGGAACGCGATTTAATGGCGGGTCCCACCTTGGGGACCCTCTTACCTCCTCCCTGAGAAGCAGCCATGTGATCCAGGAGAGCGTCTGCGGTGGTGTGCCTAGGAACCGGAGCGCCTCCGCCGCAAGTACCCGGGAACAGAGCCAGCGGGTGTATGCAACGCCGCTGAGGAGGTGATGGAGCTGCAGCACAGTATGTCACACTTACATATGAAGTGCTGCAGCCCTTGAAGTCTTCTAAATAGCTCTTCAGGGCTGCCTGAGCAGCCCCCCCCCCCATTAAGTGACCTGCTTATGCAGGCACTAACTCTAAAACTGAGCTCACAGTGCCTGTAGGCAGGGTTATATAGAGGAGGCCCTGCAATGCATCCTGGGACAGTCTAAAGCTTTAGCCTGTTGGTGCCTCTGGATCAATGTATTCCCTGTGGAACACAGTGTACCCCGCTGCAGAACATAGAGTTTATATAAAATATAGTACATAGAAACACCTGTAATTGGGCGCTGCAGGTCCCTTGTGGCGCCATGTACATAAAGGATAATATTAACAACAGGTAAAATGGAACTAGATGAAGTAGATGCAGACGTATAAGGCAGTATAGAGAGGGCCCTGCCAGTGAGAGCTTGCACGTTATAGACCAAACGTAATTGCTGAATGCATCCAAATGTTTATTGCAGTTTAACATGCCTCCCCTAACTTATACAGGCAAAATGGAACAAAGTAATACTCCACCCCGAACTGCAAACCCTTCCTCCCCCAGCCAACCAACATGGGGTTAAAAGAGGTTTATTCATTATACTAGTCCAGTAGCTGCTTCTGCCAGTTATAAGTATGGAAAAAACAATATTAAGGGTCAAGTTTCAGAATACGAGTTGCAGTGTTATTTGCAAATTCACATTTTCGCAATACAATTAGTATGTCACACTGAACTGGCATTTTTCCTCCGTTCGCACATCACTATTGGTGAGAGATGGTAGGGGAATTCTTATTTTAAGGTTAAAATATCGGGACTCTGTGCAAAACCACTTGGACAAAGCCCCCCCCTCCAACGACTAATACCACGTTCACACTGCCACAAAAACCCGGGATTTTGCCGGTGCGAGCACTGCCAACACGGGTCAACTGCGCCAAGTAAATTTGCTATGCAGTTAGGTTTTTTACTCACGGCATTACGAGGTTTTTTCTTCGTTCTGGTGATCGTAATGTGATTGACAGGAAGTGGGTGTTTCTGGGCGGAAACTGGCCGTTTTATGGGTGTGTGTGAAAAAACGCTACCGTTTCTGGGAAAAACGCGGGAGTGGCTGGAGAAACGGAGGAGTGTCTGGGCGAACGCTGGGTGTGTTTGTGACGTCAAACCAGGAACGACACTGACTGAACTGATCGCAGATGCCGAGTAAGTCTGGAGCTACTCAGAAACTGCTAAGAAGTGTCTATTCGCAATTCTGCTAATCTTTCGTTCGCAATTTTGATAAGCTAAGATTCACTCCCAGTAGGCGGCGGCTTAGCGTGTGCAAAGCTGCTAAAAGCAGCTTGCGAGCGAACAACTCGGAATGACCCCCAAAGAGTGGGACTGCCCGAATGGACTGGTCGTTCTATGAACAGTGCAATATTGTATTTGGAAACTCTGCCCTGGCCAATCCTATTTCGCTGTCCTCATCTAGCAGCTTTGCTGGCAGTGTAACACCTGAATGCAGTGATTCATGAGCATCATCACCTGTGGTTATTGATGACTCGTCTTCCTCTGCTGGGACAGAAGACAGCATGAACCTATCTATGGACCTATTTCCAGAGTCCCAAACTATCGTGCCTTCATGTTCACCATTGCCTCACGAGTCGTCAACGCCTGAAGCTACTGCAGAGCCTCACCCGACGCCAGTGCCTCAACTGGCACCAGCCCCGGAGACCCTAGCCTTACGTTCCAACAGTAAGTTTTAATGTAATACTTTGTCACGACAGTAATTTTTTAAACAAACATCATTACATATCTGTTGCAGTGTGAAGCTAGTGTGCAAGAGGGAAGAGGCCTCAAGCACATATGAGCCTCAAACACTGCTTTTTTATTCGGCACCAATGTGCTTCAGAAGGCATTGCAACGCAATATATTCATAGTGCAGCAGGCGCAATTTGCATGCTCCGAGGGAATGCTGACGGTAGCACGCAAAGCATGGCCACCCAATTGTTTTTTGACACCAGACATAGTATAAAGTTGTATATTGGTGACCCTAATGTGTTCTATTTGTTTTTCTCATTTCTAGTTTATAATGTCCCAAAACGTAAAAAGAAGCCTACAAAGGTGGAACAAGCCACAAAAGCCTTGACCAGCATAATGTTCGAACAGATGAAGGAAATGGATCTGTCTATGCAAGCGCAAGAAAATCAACGTCAACAGATCTTTTTTGACAATGAACGTGAGCTCCAAAGATCTTTTCTGTCAGAAATATTGGGTATACATGAGCGTATAAACAGGGAAAATAGAGAAACACAAATGGTTTTTCCTTGATCAGCTTTTAACAAGGGTTCAATGGCAAGCATACCCTCCACCTCCACCACAGGCTCCATACAACCATGCGGGTAGTTACAGAGGGCAACTACATTGCTTCCCCCCAAACCCAGGAAGCATGGTGCCACCAAACCCAGGAAGCATGGTGCCACCAAACCCAGGAAGCATGGTGCCACCAAACCCAGGAAGCATGGTGCCACAGAACATACATCATTCTCAACAAACTCCTCCTCATTGCCCGAGTACCCATCTGTTCCGCAGAATTCTGAGTACCCTGCCAGTGCCCATAAGCCAGAGTACACACATTTTCAACAGTTGTAGATCTTTAGAGTAGGTGGTCTTTCAATGTTGTTGTTTTGTCTTTGTCTTTGGCTGTATAGATAGGTTTTTAAAAACCTTTATTCTTATTGCGCAGGTACAGTTGCATACCTGACAATTTTTCTGCACGTTTATTTTTTATACCATTTGTGTATGGTTACCAATATTTTGTTAATGTACATACCTTTTTTCAAGGCAAAGCAGTATTTTAATGTACGTATGAATAAATATGTACACAAAAGCAGTATTTTAATGTACGTATGAATAAATATGTACACAAAAGCAGTATTTTAATGTACGTATGAATAAATATGTACACAAAAGCAGTATTTTAATGTACGTATGAATAAATATGTACACAAATATTTAAACCTTTGTGCCTTTTTATTAACAAATTAAACTTGTCCACTTTAAATGACATCATCTTTGCCAGCTAATCAAAGCTGTTCTTTTCATTCCTCACACTTCTTGCCAGGGCAGACCACTGTGTCAGTGTGAACGGTACCGACCCGGGAATTTATCGGGTCATTGGTGCACTGTGAACGGGGTGATTCTGAGCTGAGGTGTTCTGTGAAGGTTTTAACAACACGGGATTTTTGCAGGGGCGGCAATGTGAACATGGTATAAGTAGGTATTTAGAAGCTTCCAATTACCTTAATTAGTCAAATATTTACAGGTTATTTTTTGGTGTTTTTTTTTTTTTAAATAGCCTCAAATTACCCCCAAATTAACTTTTTCGTTGCTTTATGCACCCCAAATTTAATTTGAGCATTTATTTTTTTAAGAAATAATTGCTTTTTATATTTTTACATTTATTTTAAAGCCCCCACAAAGTACACCAAAAGTATTTTTTTTCCTACTTTTCTTTGTTTTGTTTTTTTTTGTATGAAAGTAAACGAAAAAGATTGCTTTTTTATCATTTTTTAAATAAATAAATTCAGAAATTGCCATTTGACACCTTTTAATCTAGTGTCTTCTTCTGCCCACTAACATCCTTCTCTATGATTCTGCAAACAAAATTGTAACTTTTCTGGGGTCCAAGAAGATCTCCCCACTTTTTCATGCACTTCTCCCTCACCGCATATGGCATACAATTCGCACCCCTCCCCCTCCCCCTCCCACACTTTTCCCGCTGCGAGTACTGCAAATAGGCATTTTTAATTGGACTGGAGAATTCTCAGGAGCTCACATTCATGTGACTGAGAGATTCATGAAACAATTGTAAACTCGCACCTAACTGGATTGACTCCGTAGTTTTTATAGTATATTTGACCCCTGAATGGGACATTTAATTAAAAAAATTATATATAATTAGAGTGCACTGAAATTAACTCAAATATGTTATAGCTCCTCATCTGGTGATGAAATGTTCATTATGACTGTGGTGTATAAATGATGATATAGGTGAGGATCTCTGGGATACTTAGGTGTCTAATAGGGATTCACTGAACACATCTAGAAAGCGGATATAAGGCCCGATCCTGACCTGATCGCTGCTGTGTTTTCGCACAGCGGGCGAATATAGATAGACTGCGCATGCATATGCACCGCAATGCGCATTTGCATCACCAAACAACAGGCATCGCCGAACAGCGACAGGTTGGTGCGAAAATTTCAATCGCACAGCCATTTGCATGCTGATTGACAGGAAGAGGCCGTTTTCTGGGAGTGTCAGGGACAACGCAGGCGTTCCCAAGCGTTTTCAGGGAGGGTGTGTGACGTCAGCTCCGGCCCCGATCAGCCTGTTCTCACCGCACTGTAGGAGTAAGTCCTGGGCTGCGCACACACTGGTAAAAACATTCGATGGTGAGTGAGATGTGAACAGATTTGCAGCTGTCCGCTGACTGAGGGACATTTTCGCACGGCGTACGCATGCGATCGCACACTTGCACGGGCGAAGTTACACTCCCCTTGGGCGGCGACTATCTGAACGCAGGACAGCAAAATTAGCAGCCCAGCGATCAGGTCTGAATCACCCCCATAGAGTTATGCTGGTAACACAGTGCTAGCCCTTCTGTCTTGAGTGTTGCATTTCATCTAATTCCTGTGTCTTTCATTTTCCCGACATTCTAAGGGGCTTTGGGGTTTACATGCGTGTTATGTTGTGATCCCCCTGAGATTCTGCAGCCCCCCCCCCCCCAGAGATAGCACTGCTATTATGTGACTCCTGCTTCTTCCAATCTCTAGGGGAGATGTATCACACCGGCTTAAGAGTGGAGAAGCAGACCAGTGGAACCAATCAACTTATACCTATTATTTTATAGAATGTACTTAATAATGTTAGCTAGAAGCTGATTGGAGAAGTTGCCTGTGGGAACTGATCTTTATGAAGCCACATCTCCCCCCTTGGCACTGAATTAGCCTTATACTGAAGTACTTTCTTATAGAGAGGTGAAATGTTCTGTTACGCTGTTTTGTTTGCTATAACTATGTGCATAAGATAATGGTCAAAACATCTGAAAGGAAGTGTTTTTCAAATATGTGGCTTCCAGTCCCAAAGCAGTGACTGGAGTTGACCATTAATGTTACCATCTGCATAACAATACAAACTGTGGGTATCCAATGGATGCTATGGGTAAGTTCAAAGGGTGTGGATCATTAGATCGACACTGTCTAGGTCGACAATGTTTAGGTCGACCACTATAGGTCGTCAGTCACTAGGTCGACAGGGTTGGAAGGTCGACAGGGTTTCTAGGTCGACATGTGCTAGGTCGACAGGTCAAAAGGTCGACATGAGGTGTGTGTGTTTTTTGAGTCGTTTTCTTCGAAGAGTGACCGGGAACCCTAATTAGTGCACCGTGTCCCCGTGCTTCGGGTAAGGTGCCTCGCTTCGCTACCAATTTTGCTCGGCACAGATTACAGTTCCAATCGTAGTCCACGTGGATCGTTAAGTATGAAAAAATTCAAAAAAATATAAAAAAATGTGAAAAACTCATGTCGACCTTTTCACCTTCCAACCCTGTCAACCTAGTGACTGTCGACCTATAGTGGTCGACCTAAACATTGTCGGTCTAGACCGTGTCGATCTTCAGACCGGATCCCAAGTTCAATATATAGGTGCCACATGAACAGGGTGAAAGGTATATAGCGTTTGTGTTACTACATCATGGAATAATTAGTGACCTTGGACTATGCCAAAGATAATGTTGACTATTGTTATTATTTATACACATTTATATATCACACACATATTGTGCAGAGCTTGGCAGAGAATATTTCAGTCTTTCCCCTCAGTCCTGCCCCAGAAGAGCTAACACTCTTTACAGCCTTCCACGCTGACACACAGACAGGGGCGGATCCAGAAAAAAATTACGGGGGGGGGGGGGGGGGGGCACCATAAGTGGTTGTGCTATCAAGGAGGGGTGGAGTCAGAAGTGGAGTGGGCGTGACCAAGTTTTAGTGGGTGTGACCAATTGTGTGAGGGGGTGTGGTCAAGTGCTCAATGTGCTCAAAGGGTAGATGCTAGAATCAAGTGGGCTAAGGGACCATTTCCGTCAGGGGGAGGAGCCACGACACAAGGGGGAGGAGCTATGCCAGCGGGATAGTTCCTCTACTATCCACGCCACCAACTATTACCTTTAGTAATCAGGTGGCGAGCGAAGCGAGCCACCGAGCCCGAAGCGTGGCGAGCGAAGCGAGCCCGCGAGGGTACTTTTCGGGTACCCTGTTCGCCCGTAGCTCCTCCCCCTGGTGACGTGTCTCCTCCCCTAAGTACGTCAGAAGGTCCCTTCTCCCACTCCGATATAGAATCAACCGTGCTCAAAGTGCTCACATCAGCACCATTCTCCCTCCCGAGGTCACCCCCACTCCCCCCCAGCAAAAGACCGCTCACAGCAGTCAGCAGCACCATTCTCTCCCTCCCCAGGTCACCCCCACTCCCCCCCAGCAAAAGACCGCTCACAGCAGGCAGCAGCACCATTCCCTCCCCAGGTCACCCCCACTCCCCCCCCCCAGCAAAAGACCGCTCACAGCATACATGCTGACTTTTGTTCTTTCCTCTCCAGGAGAAGCCCATAGAGAAGATGCAGGTGGGCGGTGATTGGGGCAGGGCCGGACCAGTAACTCCGCCCCTAGTGGAAAAATGCAATGAATCACGCATATTTAAATAGGGGGTGGGGCCTAAATGACACTATTACAATAGAATTGCATAACTAGGCCCCGTCCCATCCGCAATGACCGAGGATTACTGGTATTTATCTTGCCATCCTGCTCACTTCACGAGGAAGTGGGCAGGATGTGGGAGGGGAGCCCACTTTTCTGGGGGTGGGGGGACTACCCATGGCAGGAGTGTTTATTCAGCATCTTAAATCAATTTCATCCTCTCAAAATCCCTGAAGCATCTGGGGTCCTTGGCAGCCCCCAAGCCACTGGCTGTTCACTTCAAGTTTCTGTACCAGTAATTGTAATTATCTCTATCTATCTATCTATCTATCTATCTATCTATCTATCTATCTATCTATCTATCTATCTATCTATCTATCTATCTGTGTATGTTACAATTGGTTAGTATAGGCATGTTAATTATTAGACGTGATTTAATTCAGATTATCGAAGGCCACAAGAAAAAAAGACTGGGCATAAAACAATTCCCAGCATGGTGAGACACATAGAGACAGAGAGGCTCAGCGACACATAATTACAGCCTAACCTGCAGAGAGACAGATGACACCACAGTGTCTGTGCCCCTTAGCACTTACCACCATCTGATAAATTGCATCCACAATGTCCAGCATCTCATTTCGTGTGATGTACCCATCATTATCCAAGTCATACAGTTTAAATGCCCCTGCGGAAAGGAGAGAGGAATCATCAATGCAGGCAATCACTCCTCTTCAGACTTGCAGAACTATCCCCGGGCTAGTCATAAGCACAGCGCTGTTCATATAAAAGGGAAAATGTAACTTATGTATAAATAATATAATGTCCAGAATATCTTATTACATTATTTAACATCCAGAGACATATAAAAGAGACTTATAAAACAGCAACATACTTTTATGGTTATCATAGAAATGGGAAAAGGAAGATTTACTTTTTTGGGAATCCCAGCATTTATTTTTCATATTATCCCTAGATCTACAAAAAAGCAGTGTGTAATGTGGTTTGTATCTTTTATTTTGTGTAATTGCATATGACGTTACTGAAGCATAGGACATTAGTGAAGCATATGACGTTGGTGAAATAATAGCAATAATTATTCACAGAAACAATCTAAGTACAACATTAATGGTTTCTCTTTTCTGAAGGTGAGAGGGCTGCACATTTACAGGCTAGCTTCCTTTGTGACACGTTAATGGGACACGTGATGGGACATGTAAATGCTTTATACAGGGTACATACATCTGGCAGTGATGGAACATGTAAATGCTTTATACAGGGTACATACATCTGGCAGTGATGGGACAAATAAATGCCTTATACATCTGGCAGTGATGGGACACATAAATGCCTTATATAGGGTACATATATCTGGCAGTGATGGGACACATAAATGCCTTATATAGGGTACATACATCTGGCAGTGATGGGACACATAAATGCCTTATACAGGGTACATACATCTGGCAGTGATGGGACACATAAATGCCCTATATAGGGTACATACATCTGGCAGTGATGGGACACATAAATGCCTTATACAGGGTACATACATCTGGCAGTGATGGGACACATAAATGCATTATACAGAGTACATACATCTGGCAGTGATGGGACACATAAATGCCTTATACAAAGTACATACATCCAGCAGTGATGGGACACATAAATTCCTTATATAGAGTACATACATCTGGCAGTGATGGGACATATAAATGCCTTATATAGAGTACATACATCTGGCAGTGATGGGACACATAAATGCATTATACAGAGTACATACATCTGGCAGTGTTGGGACACATAAATGCCTTATACAAAGTACATACATCTGGCAGTGATGGGACACATAAATGCCTTATATAGGGTACATACATCTGGCAGTGATGGGACACATAAATGCATTATACAGAGTACATACATCTGGCAGTGATGGGACACATAAATGCATTATACAGAGTACATACATCTGGCAGTGTTGGGACACATAAATGCCTTATACAAAGTACATACATCTGGCAGTGATGGGACACATAAATGCCTTATATAGGGTACATACATCTGGCAGTGATGGGACACATAAATGCCTTATACAAAGTACATACATCTGGCAGTGATGGGACACATAAATGCCTTATATAGGGTACATACATCTGGCAGTGATGGGACACATAAATGCCTTATACAAAGTACATACATCCAGCAGTGATGGGACACATAAATGCATTATACAGAGTACATACATCTGGCAGTGATGGGACACATAAATGCCTTATACAAAGTACATACATCCAGCAGTGATGGGACACATAAATGCCTTATATAGGGTACATACATCTGGCAGTGATGGGACACATAAATGCCTTATACAAAGTACATACATCCAGCAGTGATGGGACACATAAATGCCTTATATAGGGTACATACATCTGGCAGTGATGGGACACATAAATGCCTTATACAGGGTACATACATCTGGCAGTGATGAGACACATAAATGCATTATACAAAGTACATACATCCAGCAGTGATGGGACACATAAATCAAATGCATTATACAGAGTACATACATCTGGCAGTGATGACACACATAAATGCCTTATACAGGGTACATACATCTGGCAGTGATGGGACACATAAATGCATTATACAGAGTACATACATCTGGCAGTGTTGGGACACATAAATGCCTTATATAGGGTACATACATCTGGCAGTGATGGGACACATAAATGCCTTATACAAAGTACATACATCCAGCAGTGATGGGACACATAAATGCCTTATATAGGGTACATACATCTGGCAGTGATGGGACACATAAATGCCTTATACAAAGTACATACATCTGGCAGTGATGGGACACATAAATGCCTTATACAAAGTACATACATCCAGCAGTGATGGGACACATAAATGCCTTATATAGGGTACATACATCTGGCAGTGATGGGACACATAAATGCCTTATACAGGGTACATACATCTGGCAGTGATGAGACACATAAATGCATTATACAAAGTACATACATCCAGCAGTGATGGGACACATAAATCAAATGCATTATACAGAGTACATACATCTGGCAGTGGTGAGACACATAAATGCCTTATACAGGGTACATACATCTGGCAGTGATGGGACACATAAATGCATTATACAGAGTACATACATCTGGCAGTGTTGGGACACATAAATGCCTTATATAGGGTACATACATCTGGCAGTGATGAGACACATAAATGCATTATACAAAGTACATACATCCAGCAGTGATGGGACACATAAATCAAATGCATTATACAGAGTACATACATCTGGCAGTGGTGAGACACATAAATGCCTTATACAGGGTACATACATCTGGCAGTGATGGGACACATAAATGCATTATACAGAGTACATACATCTGGCAGTGTTGGGACACATAAATGCCTTATATAGGGTACATACATCTGGCAATGATGGGACACATAAATGCATTATACAGAGTACATACATCTGGCAGTGATGGGACATATAAATGCCTTATACAGGGTACATACATCTGGCAGTGATGGGACACATAAATGCCTTATACAAAGTACATACATCCAGCAGTGATGGGACACATAAAGGCCTTATACAGGGTACAAACATCTGGCAGTGATGGGACATGTAAATGCATTATACAGGGTACATACATCTGGCAGTGATGGGACACATAAAAGCCTTATACAGGGTACATACATCTGGCAGTGTTGGGACACATAAATGCATTATACAGAGTACATACATCTGGCAGTGATGGGACATATAAATGCCTTATACAGGGTACATACATCTGGCAGTGATGGGAAACATAAATGCATTATACAGAGTACATACATCTGGCAGTGTTGGGACACATAAATGCCTTATATAGGGTACATACATCTGGCAGTGATGGGACACATAAATGCCTTATACAAAGTACATACATCCAGCAGTGATGGGACACATAAATGCCTTATATAGGGTACATACATCTGGCAGTGATGGGACACATAAATGCCTTATACAAAGTACATACATCTGGCAGTGATGGGACACATAAATGCCTTATACAAAGTACATACATCCAGCAGTGATGGGACACATAAATGCCTTATATAGGGTACATACATCTGGCAGTGATGGGACACATAAATGCCTTATACAGGGTACATACATCTGGCAGTGATGAGACACATAAATGCATTATACAAAGTACATACATCCAGCAGTGATGGGACACATAAATCAAATGCATTATACAGAGTACATACATCTGGCAGTGGTGAGACACATAAATGCCTTATACAGGGTACATACATCTGGCAGTGATGGGACACATAAATGCATTATACAGAGTACATACATCTGGCAGTGTTGGGACACATAAATGCCTTATATAGGGTACATACATCTGGCAGTGATGAGACACATAAATGCATTATACAAAGTACATACATCCAGCAGTGATGGGACACATAAATCAAATGCATTATACAGAGTACATACATCTGGCAGTGGTGAGACACATAAATGCCTTATACAGGGTACATACATCTGGCAGTGATGGGACACATAAATGCATTATACAGAGTACATACATCTGGCAGTGTTGGGACACATAAATGCCTTATATAGGGTACATACATCTGGCAGTGATGGGACACATAAATGCATTATACAGAGTACATACATCTGGCAGTGATGGGACATATAAATGCCTTATACAGGGTACATACATCTGGCAGTGATGGGACACATAAATGCCTTATACAAAGTACATACATCCAGCAGTGATGGGACACATAAAGGCCTTATACAGGGTACAAACATCTGGCAGTGATGGGACATGTAAATGCATTATACAGGGTACATACATCTGGCAGTGATGGGACACATAAAAGCCTTATACAGGGTACATACATCTGGCAGTGTTGGGACACATAAATGCATTATACAGAGTACATACATCTGGCAGTGATGGGACATATAAATGCCTTATACAGGGTACATACATCTGGCAGTGATGGGACACATAAATGCCTTATACAAAGTACATACATCCAGCAGTGATGGGACACATAAAGGCCTTATACAGGGTACAAACATCTGGCAGTGATGGGACATGTAAATGCATTATACAGGGTACATACATCTGGCAGTGATGGGACACATAAAAGCCTTATACAGGGTACATACATCTGGCAGTGATGGGACACATAAATGCTTTATACAAAGTACATACATCTGGCAGTGTTGGGACACATAAATGCCTTATACAGTACATACATCTGGCAGTGATGGGACACATAAATGCCTTATACAGGGTACATACATCTGGCAGTGATGGGACACATAAATGCTTTATACAAAGTACATACATCCAGCAGTGATGGGACACATAAATGCCTTATATAGGGTACATACATCTGGCAGTGATGGGACACAAATTCCTTATACAGGGTACATACATCTGGCAGTGATGGGACACATAAATGCCTTATACAGGGTACATACATCTGGCAGTGATGGGACACATAAATGCATTATACAGGGTACATACATCTGGCAGTGATGGGACACATAAATGCCTTATACAAAGTACATACATCCAGCAGTGATGGGACACATAAATGCCTTATACAGGGTACATACATCTGGCAGTGATGGGACACATAAATGCATTATACAGAGTACATACATCTGGCAGTGATGGGACACATAAATGCCTTATACAAAGTACATACATCTGGCAGTGATGGGACACATAAATGCCTTATACAAAGTACATACATCCAGCAGTGATGGAAAACATAAATGCCTTATATAGGGTACATACATCTGGCAGTGATGGGACACATAAATGCCTTATACAAAGTACATACATCCAGCAGTGATGGGACACATAAATGCCTTATACAGGGTACATACATCTGGCAGTGATGGGACATATAAATGCCTTATACAAAGTACATACATCTGGCAGTGATGGGACACATAAATGCCTTATACAAAGTACATACATCCAGCAGTGATGGAAAACATAAATGCCTTATATAGGGTACATACATCTGGCAGTGATGGGACACATAAATGCCTTATACAAAGTACATACATCCAGCAGTGATGGGACACATAAATGCCTTATACAGGGTACATACATCTGGCAGTGATGGGACACATAAATGCATTATACAGAGTACATACATCTGGCAGTGATGGGACACATAAATGCCTTATACAAAGTACATACATCCAGCAGTGATGGGAAACATAAATGCCTTATATAGGGTACATACATCTGGCAGTGATGGGACACAAATTCCTTATACAGGGTACATACATCTGGCAGTGATGGGACACATAAATGCCTTATACAGGGTACATACATCTGGCAGTGATGGGACACATAAATGCATTATACAGGGTACATACATCTGGCAGTGATGGGACACATAAATGCATTATACAGGGTACATACATCTGGCAGTGATGGGACACATAAATTCCTTATACAGGGTACATACATCTGGCAGTGATGGGACAGATAAATTCCTTATACAGGGTACATACATCTGGCAGTGATGGGACATGTAAATGCATTATACAGGGTACATACATCCGGCAGTGATGGGACATATAAACTCCTTATACAGGGTACATACATCTGGCAGTGATGGGACATGTAAATGCATTATACAGGGTACATACATCCGGCAGTGATGGGACACATAAATTCCTTATACAGAGTACATACATCTGGCAGTGATGGGATGTGTAAATGCCTTATACATGGTGCATACATCTGGCAATGATGGGACATATAAATTCCTTATATAGAGTACATACATCTGGCAGTGATGGGACATATAAATTCCTTATATAGAGTACATACATCTGGCAGTGATGGGACATATAAATTCCTTATATAGAGTACATACATCTGGCAGTGTTGGGACATATAGGGGGAAATTCAAATGTTTGAAAAGTCGGTTGGGTGTCTGTTTTTTTCCTATCTATTAGATAGGACACCCAAATAGACACCCAACTGACTTTTCAAACATTTGAATTCCCCCCAATAATTCCTTATACAGTGTGTAGGGAATGCCCAATTTTATATTGGAATAGGCATGATTACAAAATTATATTATTCGCATTACATAATGTATCATGGTATACGGTATTGAGGAAAATGTCTGTGGATGACACATGAATGGAAAGTTAATTTATTTTGCTGGAATTTACTCATACACACCAGAAGTTCAGAGACAAAATGCTAATAGCCCTAGAATCCTGTATGGAACAGTGACCAGAGGTTGGAGTTTGCGTATAGCACAGTAGATGTCAAACCTAAAAACCCAGAGAAAGACACACTGTCTACCAAGGTGTGGAACTTTCTTCCTGGGCTGGTGTATAACAGAGCTAGAGTTTGTTGACACAGGCCTTGTTTCCAGGCTTCAAACAGTAATACAGATAAGAGCATCTGCCCCTGCTTAAGTGACCCAGAGACCCCATAGCATAACCTTATAATCAAACAATTATGGTTTTGGAAGGGTTAAAAGGAACTCCAAGAGGTGGGGGCTGCGAGTGAACTGCGTTGGGTTTAAATATGAGAAACACTCCACAGATAGTGTTCATTGTCATGAAGGGATCCATGGGATCATGGTGAAAGCAAAACCACAAGAAGAGACTTCACTTCCATACCATCGATCAACACTACCGGTGATCTAAACTTGGTTTTCTTCCTTTTATTTTATTTCATGAAATGGTTATTACTTGTGTGTCTATTTAAACTATTATAATTTTGTAACCTTTTTTGTTTGTAACTATAAGCTCTAAAGATAATTTTTAATTAAATACAATAATTCTAGTTCTGGTTCTGTGTTTTATGACCCAAGACCCCAAGCAGCCCATGTTACCTATTTTTCAAGTATAAATAACTGTGTGTGCAGATGAGGGCTGAAGCTTGCCCTGGGTACTGCCTAAAAAAATGTCACTTCAGCTGGTGGCAGTAACTGAATGCCTTATACAGGGTACATACATCTGGCAGTGATGGGACATATAAATGCCTTATACAGGGTACATACATCTGGCAATGATGGGACATATAAATGCCTTATACAGGGTACATACTTCTGGCAATGATGGGACATGTAAATGCCTTATACAGGGTACATACATCTGGTAGTGATGGGACATATAAAAGCCTTATACATGTTACATACATCTGGCAGTGATAGGACATATAAATGCCTTATACAGAGTACATAAATCTGGCAATGATGGGACGTGTAAATGCCTTATACAGAGTACATATATACAATAGTTATGTGACGTGTAAATACATTATATATAGCACATTTCCATTATAGCCCTAACTTTGTGGAGTTTGTATATGCTCCATGTGCTTGCATAGGTTTAAATAACTGGTAATAATTAATAATATCCAGCATACAGTAGATCACTCACATCTCAGTTTCTCATCCAGGGTCCCGCGCGAGGTGACAGACAAGGCCTGGATAAACTCTGCAAACTCAATCCGCCCGTCCTGCAGAGATACAGAAGGTAACACGCCTGGCTGAGCAATGGTATGACAGTCCCACTGTTTAGCTTCAATGTTACTACTCATCTAACAATGGACTTACAAAGATACGATTCAACATTTCCAAATGATAAAAACATAATTCTTCTTCTGGCAAAATGACAGTAAATTGTCTTCATTTCAGACTTTTTACAGCCTTAGACGGAAATAGCACTTATTTACATTAGCAAATGCAAACCTGGTCTGCGCAGAGAACCTAATGTCTCTGATTATTTGTATGTATTAATATGAATGAGAGCTGTTAGAACACTTATGCCACTCTCCAACACAAGTCTCGTGTCTGACCCTTTCCACTGCGGCTCCAACCTGGATTATTATGCTAGGATCAGCTATTCATATGTGCAGTACATATGATCAGCTGATGCGACGTGGGACCAGCGGAGCCACACATCGCATTCTATTTGCATCCATTAACATGCACAATGTGCATGCAATGGGTCGAATGATAGGTCGATATCGTGTATTCGATTCGTACACAATATCGACCTAGTGTATGGCCAGCATTAGAAGAGGGGACAGAGTAAAAATGATCTGTGTCATAAAAGTAGGAGTGTAACTAATTATTTCTTAATAATGAGAGTTATGGACACTGCCTTTAGTACATGTGCTATTTATGAGTGTATATTTACTATAAGCCATACCATTGAAGGTACAGGATTATTTCTGAGTACTGGCTCCTCCTAACGACCTGTGAATAACCTTCCACACTAATACACATAGGGGGACATTTACTAAGCAGTGATAAGAGTGGAGAAGTGAGCCAGTGGAGAAGTGCCCATGGCAACCAATCAGCACTGAAGTAACATCTATAATTTGCATACTATAAAATGATACAGAGCTGCTGATTGGTTGATGGGGCAACTTCTCCACTGGCTCACTTCTCCGCTCTTATCACTGCTTAGTAAATGTCCCCCTTAGGGCCTTATTCAGGTTTGTTAGCGAACCAAAAAAGCACACTACTGGGTAAAACCATGTGCACTGCAGGGGGGGGGGGGGGGGGGGGGGACACAGATATAGCATGTGCAGAGGGATTTAGATTTGGGTGGGTTATATTGTTTCTGTGCAGGGTAAATACTGGCTGCTTTATTTTTACACTGCAATTTAGATTGCAGTTTGAACACACCCCAACCAAATCTAAATCTCTCTGTTGCATCTGCCCCACCTGCAGGGCAACAAGGTTTTGCCCATTAGTGTTTTTTGGTTTGCTAACAAACCTGAATAAGGCCCATGGGGTCATATATAATTAGCCACCGGGTATACACCGCAGCTACTTGTTGGCGTCACCTGGGGAAAAGTTAATAATTAGTCTTTCCCCCGCATGGTAATCATTGGGTTAATGCACGCTAACCCACCACTAGCATCTGTCTCTTCTGAGGTGGTGGCCATTTTGGGAGGGACATTTTCAGCAATATTTCATACGGATGCCAGACTGTATGGAATTCTGTTGCAGTCAGTGGCCGCAGGCACCCTATGCAATTACATGGCTCGCATGGCCCTAGAAATAGCACTGACCTGGCCACTGGACATGATTACAATACAATTCTACATATACACTCTATAAATACATAGGATACAGACATAGGATACATAGGACATTACACCCCCAACATGACCTGACCTCAGGACTTGGGCCTAATACAATTCTATTACACTATACAGACATAGGGCAATATTAAATTAGTGTCTACATTTTCGACAGGGCGGAAAGACGTCACTTTCCGCCGATAATCTGCACTTTCGACATTTCACTATTCAATTGAAGTGCCGGTTTTATGCCCTGTCGAAAATGCAGAAATATCGAAAAACATGAGAAGACAAAAATTAATGGTCGGAATCAGCGGGGAAACGGCCCGCAATAGAATAGTGAAGTGTCGGATCCTCAGTGAAGTGTCGGAGAGGATCAGACACTAATTGCATACAACAGGACACTACACCTCCAACATGACCTGACCACTGGACATGCTCAAAATACAGTTATATTATACTCTATACAGACATAGGACACTGCCAAATCCATGGTGATCAGTAGCTCACTCCCATGTTGAACAGCTATTGTGGAGTGAGTGGTGAGTTGAGTCAACATTTGTGTTGGGGGTCTGTGTGTATGTTTTACCAGGCATTGATAGTTCCCAACCCTTGGTCCACTACTATCATGCAGGTAAACCTTCATAAGGATATTTTATTTAAATTACATCTGTAATCTATAAACAGAGAAGGCAGCCATTTTGCAGGGGTAATTAAGTTAATATACTGTAGCTCATAAATATAGACACATTCCTCATGAATAATAGCCTCAGTGATGTTGCTGGTTTCAAGCAGGTTGATAGGATGCATACTGGTACACCAAACAAAATGGCTGCTTCCACAGTGTAAAACGTCACAGGTCCTCAGTTATTTTTTAGCTACCCTAAAAAAATGTAAACAAGTAGTAACAAATTTGGTCACCGCAGGATGTTACCTGTAAGGCCTTTTCCTAATTGTTAACAGTTTTGTGTTACCATTTTTCTCTGTCACCATTAAATATGATATCTAAAGAGCAGAGGCCCCATGGCGTGTGGTTCCTACATAGTCGTGAGTTTTTGGGCCCCATGAGAGGCAACGTTGTTCATTTAGTATCACGCAGAAATCCGATGCACACTTACTTTGTTCTCGTCGAAAACATTGAAGACAAAAGTGGCAAATTTTGTGGGGTCTCCAAATGGGAAAAACTGTTTGTAAATCTTCTGGAATCCTGCAGCGTCCAGCTGACCACTAGGGCAATCCTTGATGAAGCCTTTATACCTGCAGCGAGAGGACAAGTGTATTATATACAACATAACACCATAACCATACAAGAAGCACACAATGAGAGACCCTGCCACTGGGTGAGGATCAATGTTTTTATGTTGTAATTCAAGGTTTCTAGAATGACGGGTATGCCCATTAGGTTACAGCAGCAAAATAAATAACATGTACTCAGATCTAAAACATAAATTATATCTTGATTATATTCAATATGAGTTCCTTAATTTTATACAGAAACAATTTTTAATAATGTTCAGTTCTGGGTGGAATATCCTATATTCAATGTAAGATTACTGGGGTCTGCATTCACACATGAGGTGGATCCCTTAACATGTGGCAAGAGCAAGGTACTGCTAGCTTACTCCCAGTGGTACAGACAGTGCTCCACACCCAAACCACCAGACTGGAGGTCTGCTCCACACCCAAGCCTCCAGACTGGAGGTCTGCTCCACACCCAAGCCTCCAGACTGGAGGTCTGCTCCACACCCAAGCCTCCAGACTGGAGGTCTGCTCCACACCCGAGCCGCCAGACTGGAGGTCTGCTCCACACTCGAGCCCCCAGACTGGAGGTCTGCTCCACACCCGAGCCTCCAGACAGACTGGAGGTCTGCTCCACACCCGCGCCTCCAGACTGGAGGTCTCCTCCACACAAAAGCCTCCAGACTGGAGGTCTGCTCCACACCCGAGCCGCCAGACTGGAGGTCTGCTCCACACCCGAGCCGCCAGACTGGAGGTCTGCTCCACACCCGAGCTGTCAGCCTGGAGGTCTGCTCCACACCCGAGCCGCCAGCCTGGAGGTCTGCTCCACACCCGAGCAACCACACTGGAGGTCTGCTCCCACCCAAGCCTGCAGATTGTAAGGCCACATTGTACACTAGGTCTTCTACACACATAAGCCATAACACCCAAAATCTGCTCCAAAGTCTGTATACAAGCCATAAGAGCTGGTTTGGTATCGCATACCAGTCACAGGAAAGCTGCTTTGGGTGCACGCTTGTCAGGTTAGGACCCCATGAACTGCCTCAGTTTATATTTCTAAACTTTATGTTAAAAACTGATTATTATTGGTATGCGGTGTGTAAAATGTAACTTATTTTAGTCTATGTTAGCTGTTTGTTTTATGTTGTTGTTAATATACCACAGCCACCACAGACGGAACTAGCCAACAATTAGAGATGACATGTAAAAACAGAGGGCCTTTTTATAATGGAGGTGACAGGGGTGTGTGTCAGGACCAACCACTTTGACCAACAGGAGGGTTAATCTTGGTGTAGTTTCTATAGACACAAACCAAGTACCCAAGTACATCTATGATCCCGGTCCACCAAATTACTGACCCTACTGGTAGGAGTGGGCCCCTTTCCCTGTACACCAATGGGCCAGTCCTACCCTGAGAAGAAGCGCGGTTCCTCATTATATGAATGTTAACAATATTCTTAAGGTCATGGCCTTTTGGCTTGAAAAATGCAGAATTTGTAAAGATTTTTACAGATCATCTGAAACCAAAAGTCATCTACCTATATAGCACATGATATTTTTCAAAATAATGTTTTACTCAAAAAAAATAACATGTAACCACTGCCTTTTTCTAGCTGCTGAAAATGAATCACAGAAGTACTCACTTAGCAGATGCAAGTATATTACTGATTGTCTCTGAACTGAAGCAGGAAGCATGACAATAAATCAGGACTATGACACCAGAGAATAACGTATCTGAAACAAATGAATCCGCTTATATTCAACAAAAAATAAAATAGCTCTTTCAAGTCCGGAAGTTCATATGTCAATATCATTCCGTATGGCCAGGATCTCAAGAACAACGTAATTCTTCAATCGGTGAACAATGTAACACTCAACCTTGAGAATTCATTATTGGAATGCTGCTGATTAAACCTTGCACGAGCACACACCAAGGTCACACAGAGGGGGTCATTCCGAGTTGTTCCCTCGTTATTTTTTTCTCGCAACGGAGCGATTAGTCGCTAATGCGCATGCGCAATGTCCGCACTGCGACTGCGCCAAGTAAATTTGCTATGCAGTTTGGAGTTTTACTCATGGCATTACGAGTTTTTTTCTTCGTTCTGGTGATTGTAATGTGATTGACAGGAAGTGGGTGTTTCTGGGCGGAAACTGGCCGTTTTATGGGAGTGTGTGAAAAAACGCTACCGTTTCTGGGAAAAACGCGGGAGTGGCTGGAGAAACGGAGGAGTGTCTGGGCGAACGCTGGGTGTGTTTATGACGTCAAACCAGGAACGACAAGCACTGAACTGATCGCAGATGCAGAGTAAGTCTCGAGCTACTCAGAAACTGCACAGAGATGTCTTTTCGCTATATTGCGAATCTTTCGTTCGCAATTTTAAGAAGCGAAGATTCACTCCCAGTAGGCGGCGGCTTAGCGTGTGTAAAGCTGCTAAAAGCAGCTTGCGAGTGAACAACTCGGAATGAGGGCCAGAGACAGGTATCCACATCTCAAGGCGTCATGTATGTTGCAAAATAGCAGTGATGTTTCTCCAACAGGATTATTTTTTATTAATACAGTACATATATATTTAAAGACTATTGTTAGGGGAATTTACTGAAAGCCCTTTTGACAAGATTACCTATACTTATAATAAAGTTCTAATGTTTGTGTCTGTACATAGACATTTTTTGGGGACAAATGTACTCCTTGGGACTGTGTATGAACTATGAAGACAAAAATATTTGTTTCTGAATTTTTGTCTGTTTATTCCATCATCACACAAAAACAACGGGATTCATTTGGATTGCGTTTTCACTATTGTATAGCTTAGTCACCTAGAAAGAAACTGAGGTATGTATTATCTCAGAATACATATGGGTGACCGGCTGATGAGATGCTGCCTGTCACTATACAGTCAGCGGCATCCTGTCAGCTGGAATCCAGTCAGCGAGTCCCCTCACAAGCCCGGTGGTGAGCAGGTTATATTCCAACTTGGGTGGTGGCGTGGACCCACCACCCAAGTGGGAATACGGGGCTGTGGTCGGGATTCCGACCGCCAGCATTTTTCCCGTCTGTCGGTATCCTGAACGTAGGGATCCCAGCAGGCGGTATATTAACCGCATCCCATTATGTCAATGTGACATCAGAGAGAGGAGCAATAAAGACAAAAACAGACGCTTGACACTCGGCGCGTGCAGTGTGCAGGCTCCTCAAGCCAAAAAGGACTATATACTGTATACAGGACGTAGATGTATGGCCCACATAAGGCTGCTGACAGAGACAAGCTCTGGAATTGATACAATTCTGTCTACACATAATATATACATTAGTGGGTCCCAATGTGGGTGCCCCCTAGGGTGTGTTGGACAGCCCTAGGTGGTTACTAAGGGTGTGACAGGGAAGGGAGTGGGGTGAATTCAGTGATTGCATTATTAAAATGTGTTGCAAGCAGGGATACATACAGTATTTGCCACTGCACTTCTTTCCATGGTGAGCCTCTGAAGGTCTTGGTATAGAAACATAGAAATTGATGGGTATGGGTCGTTGGGTCGACAGAACTTAGGTCGAACACTATAGGTCAACACGCATTAGGTCGACAGGGTCATTAGGTTGACATGTACTAGGTCGACATGTGAAAAGGTCGACATGAGTTTTTTTTTTACTTTTTTTGGTGTCGGTTTCTTCGTAAAGTGACGGGGAAACCCAACTAGTGCACCGTGTCCCCTCACATGGCTCCCTAAGCTTCGGGCAAAGTTACCGTTCCCAATTGTAGTCCATGTGGATCGTAAAGTATGAAAAAGTCCACAAATTGTAAAATAATGTGAAAAACTCATGTTGACCTTTTGACCTAGTACATGTCGACCTAGTGACCCTGTCAACCTAATGCATGTCGACCTATAGTGATCGACCTAATGACTGTCGACCTAACAACGTATCCCGAAATTGACGGCAGATAAGAATCACTTGGCCCATCTAGTCTGCCCCTTTTTTAACAATATTGTTGCCTCAAACCCTATTTGATCCTTATTTTCTTTTCGTGGGTTTTGAAGATCCACTTCTTGGCAAATCTACCCCCTAGGTAGTAATGTTATCACTGCCCGTCATTTCTCGGAACACAGAACAGAACAGAACAACAGGTTACACTGCAGTAAACATTGTTTCTGGCATCATGTGTTTGTTTCTTTAATATAAGCCCCCGTGTCGGCTCCAGACCTTGTTTGTTATTGGTGAAATCGCTACTCTTCGGTTTCAGAGGTGAGAGATCTCCTGCCCATTACCCCTGAATGGTTACACAGCTTCCTCCTCCACACACATATTAACATCCAAATCTACTTTCTCATTTCCAACTGCTAATTAAACCGCAAACTGGAAAACTCCCAATTTCACCCCAATTAACACAAACTCTTGTGTGCAAGATCCAGAAAGAGAAGGAAAAATACAAACAAGGTCTGCCAGTGCCTTAGAAACGCCATGTGGGCTGGGGGTACAGCAGTCTGTCCGTCTGTGACGCTGTTTGCGTCCGCCTGTGCAGTTCTTGCAGGGGTATTTATATATCTTCATGTACATCTGTGTATACAGGAGAATGTGTCCATACATAAGTCATGCATGTATAGTTATCAGGATGTATGTGTACAGTATATGTTTAACTAGCCCATAAGCAGTGCAACTCGGATGTATCAAACACTACGGGCAGTACCATTGGGAGGTGTTTTCTCTCTCTGGGACTGCCAATACAGGCTGCAATTAGTAGAGAGTGTGCTTCCTGTGGGAAGCCACTCCCTGTTCATCGTCAGCCCTAGCTGGCTTCTATGGGCTGCCGCCAATGCAGTCTATAGAAGCCAGAGCACTGCGCATGCACAGTTCCCACTGCCGGTTATGCACAACCACCGGTCCCGGTTCCTGTAGTGTCTGCCCCCCTTCCACAAGAGGTGGATATGGTACTCTACAAAAATGCATTATTGATACTATATATATTATATAACGTGATACGCTTAGTGGAATGCATCGGGATATAGCACATTTATTACAGGTCTGTGAAGCCGAAATGTGACATCTACACAAAAGAAGTAGGTGTTAAATGCATGGGGCTGCCCGAATTCGATGGCTGTGCGGGATGCCGCCACTCACTTACAAGGCATGTACAAGTTCATATGCTGTAGCTATATGTAATGTACAGGGTCCCAGAGAAGGGGGAAGGGGAGATTTTGGTAGGGGGAGTGGGGAGATCACATGATCACATCTGTGACACAGATGGGATCCTGTAATTTATTTCCCAGATATATTGTTACCAGTCCATCTGACTTGCCCATACATTACAGACATCTTTCAGTGATTTGCAGATCATTTTCAGTTAAGGTGGGTACACACTAATAGATATATCTGCAGATCAATTGATCTGCAGATATCCAGACAAAAGATATATTCCAAACCGCGCTACACCAATTATAGTGGCCGCCTATGTACTTTCAATTAAATCCTTCACCAAGATTCTAAAAACACAAATTTCTCACACCAAATAGAAAAGACATATGTCGCTACCATAGATTTTTACACCTCTTAGGCAATTATAAAGTCCCAATGATTCTAAACAATTTGATACTTATTACAAATACATCCTTTTAAGATAAAGCTCCGTAAATCTATAAAATAGAAAAGAAGAACAATAGTGCAACACCAGATGATATTCAGTCTTATCAATCCCCTTTATTGGTTCCACTCACATGGAAAAGGAATATATTTCGCATATCATCCACATATAGCTGTTTCTTCCTAGTCCTGAGGTCTCACTCCGTGGTACTAAAACTTTAAACAGATATATATAGTGCAATAGAGTCTGGATAAAATAAACAGACTTTAATGGACAATTACACTCACATTTAACAATTAAAAACAATGCATGTATCACCCAGATCAGTCCCAGATGGAAATAGTCAGGATAAATCTTTCAGAGTCCTGGTGCAGGGTCACAGCGGTCCAATAATGAAAATGAAGTTGCTCCAACGCGTTTTCGGTCATACGACCTTCATCAGAAGCATAACTCTCATCTAAAAGTGGCCCCTTTATATACCCCTATACATCACTCTTATCCAATACACCTGGATTCTCAGGTGGAGCTCCGGCATTATATTTGTTCTGTATTGTACATTGATTCTGGGATGGCTAAAGCACTTTATAATATGTCCCCTGAATGGAATGATCCTAACACCAAGTGGATGGAATATTGAATGGGCACAGAGAAATGGATTACGAGCACTACAGCGCTATGGAACGTAAACAGGAAGTTCAATGCTCGATTTGGAACGCGAACGTCACATCCGGGTGACGCACTTCCTGTCTGGTGCCGAGAATACAACGGTGGAACGCACACGTCACCGTGGAGTGACGTACCTCCGGGGTAATGCCGGAGCTCCACCTGAGAATCCAGGTGTATTGGATAAGAGTGATGACTTTATAATTACCTAAGAGGTGTAAAAATCTATGGTAGCGCCATATGTCCTTTCTATTTGGTGTGAGAAATTTGTGATCTGCAGATATATCTATGGATGGATCGAGCAGTGTGTTCAGCATACACACTGCCCGATCCGTCGGGGACTGACGTCATGAACTGGGCGGGCGTGTACACCCGCCCGCCCAGTTCAGCTGTCAATCACCGCCGGCCGGCCGCCGCGTGTGTACACACCGCCGACTGCCCCGTACACACACAGCGACGCGCCAATATATCGGTAGATATATTGGCCGTCGGCTGTGCTGCGCGGCCGACGTGATACGTCTGTGAACGACGGAGTTCACAGACGTATCGGCCGTACACACTGGCCGACGGTCCCGCGATATATCGGCCGTTCAAGAGAACGGCCGATATATCGACCAGTGTGTACGGGCATGTAAACAGATCTGCCAATCTGGAAAGACTCATCAGTTTACAGATCTGCTGATTGTTACCCATATACTAGCAATCTACAGTCCAATTTATCTGTGAAATTAAACATGTTAAAAAACCTGATTTAACAATCCCAGTCGATTGTGGCCGAAATCTGCGATCTGTGAATCCCATACATTGCAGATTTATTGACACAGTCATCTGCAAAACGTCAGATTGTACCAATTTATCTCAGGTGTATGGGCCCCTTAATTTAGGCATCAAATCCAACCACGGCAAGGTTAACGACACTTCCCAGAAGTCTGTTCTATTGAATAGGAGTATATTTCTTGCTAAGGAATATCCTAAAATTCTCTGATTTGTTTACATTGGTGGTCATTCCGATTTGTTCACTCGTTGACGATTTTCGCTATGCTGCGATTTGTTGCTAAATGCGCATGGGCATGGTACGCAGCGCACATGCGCTTAGTTATTTAACTAAAAACGTCGTAGTTTTGCTGTTGTTCGTGCAGCGCTTTTCAGTCGCACTGCTGATCGGTGAGTGATTGACAGGAAAGGGGCGTTTCTGGGTGGTAACTGAGCGTTTTCCGGGAGTGTGATAAAAAACGCAGGCGTGCCAGGGAAAAACGTGGGAGTGGCTGGAGAAACGGGGGAGTGGCTGGCCGAACGCAGGGCGTGTTTGTGACGTCAAACCAGGAACTAAACGGACCGAGGTGATCGCAATCTAGGAGTAGGTCTGGAGCTACTCAGAAACTGCAAGGAATTATTTAGTAGCAGTTCTGCTACTCTTTCGTTCGCACTTCTGCTAAGCTAAGATACACTCCCAGAGGGCGGTGGCCTAGCGTGTGCAATGCTGCTAAAAGCAGCTAGCAAGCGAACAACTCGTAATGAGGGCCATTGTGTGACTGAGACTGACAGAACCTGCTAACAAATGTGAGCACTGTAGTTAGAATTCCCAACTTTTGCAATGTGCAGTGCAGGTCAGTTAAAACAAACTATAAACACATAACCCATGTATTCTATAAAAGTGATGTTTTACAGTGACACTAACCTAACCACCCCCATTTTCTAAGCATTACCAGAGAATTGACAGAAAAAAGCTCATTACAATGTTTTAGAATACGGTGTATAGCAGATAATCCTTAAAATAAATGAAAGAAAACCTGTCACCCACACATCACACAGACATCTAAGCTGACAGTGCACATAATTAACATATTTTAGATTTATGTGTCACGGATGAAGAGTTTCTTTTTTGTATTCACCTTTTTTGCCTCATCTACTATGAATATTTAATAAAAAAAATTGCACATACTGGCAAGAATGTGCTCAATGAGCTTCTGAGGAACTTTCTGTGACATCATCAAGCTGCCAGCTTTCAGCACATTGGCTCTGAATGATCACATGAGCTCAGTGTCACATAGGGTCAGATGTATCACGCCTTGGAGAGAGATAAAGGGGCATATGTACAGAGCCTTGGAGAGACACAAAGTGGAGAGCTAAAGTAACAGCCAATCAACTCTTACCTGCCATGTTCCAGACTGTGCTTGAAAAATGACAGGAGCTAGTTGTTTAGTACTTTGGGGGTAATTCCAAGTTGATCGCAGCAGGAAAATTTTTAGCAGTTGGGCAAAACCATGTGCACTGCAGGGGGGCAGACATAACATTTGCAGAGAGAGTTAGATTTGGGTGGGTTATTTTGTTTCTGTGCAGGGTAAATACTGGCTGCTTTACTTTTACACTGCAATTTAGATTCCAGATTTAACTCACCACACCCAAATCTATCTCTCTCTGCACATGTTACATCTGCCTCCCCTGCACTGCACATGGTTTTGCCCAACTGCTAAAAAATGTCCTGCTGCGATCAACTTGGAATTACCCCCTTTATCTCTCTCCATGATATCTCTATCCAATGCTTAGTACATATGCCCCAAAGTACCAATCAGCTGCTAGCTGCCATATTACAGTCTATATTTGAAAAATGACAGCGAGGAGCTGATTGGCTAGTACGTACCACCCAACTGTCCCGACTCCATCTATACAGTGCAGGGAGGTGAGCTGGGAGCTGCCTAGCTGCTCAGGGAGAGGTGGGCGCGCCCCCAAAATGCTGATAACAGGGCTGTGCTGCAAGGCCATGCCCACTCACCGAGACCACGCCACATCACACAAAAGGCTATGCCCCCTGTCGGCCAACGGTAACATGACTGCCATCCCGAAAGTGAGAATCCCGACACCGGACAAGGATAAGTACTTTACTCCTCTCCCCTTCCCTACCTTAACCCTAAACCCTCTGGAGGTTTCGGGTAGGCCTAACCCTCCGTGCCCTAACCCCCACCCCGATACTCACCTTCGGTATGTCAGCTGCCGGTATCCCGGCGTCGGTCTCTTGCGGGGGTTTTGGATTTTGGTGTTGGTCACATGACCGCCGGGGGTGCCAAACGCATCCCGTTTGCAGCAGTGTATTAAAAATGTATTGGGTGTTCCTGGATGGTCACTGTGTTTTATAGGAGTGGCGCTTAAATTACTGCATACACAAAGGCTTAATCGCTCACACTGGAATCTGCCCCTAGCGTAGAGTTGATGAAAGTTTCCATGGTGCACCAAGCACAACTGCAACATCTGGAGACACTATGGGTGTCTCAGTCCTTGCACATTCATATGACAGGATGTAACAATACAAACATAGGTGCTTAATAGGTCAATTAATGTAGAACTCTTAAGGTGGGTACATGCTGATAGATATATCTGCAGATCAATTGATCTGCAGCTATATCTATGGATGGATCGGGCAGTGTGCTGTGCATACACACTGCCCGATCCGGCGGGGACGGACGTCATGAATAGAGATGAGCGGGTTCGGTTTCTCTGAATCCGAACCCGCACGAACTTCATGTTTTTTTTCACGGGTCCGAGCGACTCGGATCTTCCCGCCTTGCTCGGTTAACCCGAGCGCGCCCGAACGTCATCATGACGCTGTCGGATTCTCGCGAGGCTCGGATTCTATCGCGAGACTCGGATTCTATATAAGGAGCCGCGCGTCGCCGCCATTTTCACACGTGCATTGAGATTGATAGGGAGAGGACGTGGCTGGCGTCCTCTCCATTTAGATTATAAGAGAGAGAGATTTACTGGAGCTTAGGACTAGGAGGAGTACTGTAGAAGTGTAGAGAGTGCAGAGAGTTTACTAGTGAGTGACCACCAGACAGTGCAGTTTATTTAATATATCCGTTCTCTGCCTGAAAAAAGCGATACACACAGTGACTCAGTCACATACCATATCTGTGTGCACTGCTCAGGCTCAGCCCAGTGTGCTGCATCATCTATATATATTATATATCTGTCTGACTGCTCAGCTCACACAGCTTATAATTGTGGGGGAGACTGGGGAGCACTGCAGTGCCAGTTATAGGTTATAGCAGGAGCCAGGAGTACATAATATTATATAGTGAGTGACCACCAGACAGTGCAGTTTATTTAATATATCCGTTCTCTGCCTGAAAAAAGCGATACACACAGTGACTCAGTCACATACCATATCTGTGTGCACTGCTCAGGCTCAGCCCAGTGTGCTGCATCATCTATATATATTATATATCTGTCTGACTGCTCAGCTCACACAGCTTATAATTGTGGGGGAGACTGGGGAGCACTGCAGTGCCAGTTATAGGTTATAGCAGGAGCCAGGAGTACATAATATTATATTAAAATTAAACAGTGCACACTTTTGCTGCAGGAGTGCCACTGCCAGTGTGACTGACCAGTGACCTGACCACACTGACCACCAGTATAGTTAGTAGTATACTTATATTGTGATTGCCTGAAAAAGTTAAACACTCGTCGTGTGACTTCACTTGTGTGTTGTTGTTTTTTTTATTCTATAAAAATAAAACTCATTCTGCTGACAGACAGTGTCCAGCAGGTCCGTCATTATATAATATATAATATATACCTGTCCGGCTGCAGTAGTGATATATATATATTTTTTATATCATTTATCATCCAGTCGCAGCAGACACAGTACGGTAGTTCACGGCTGTGGCTACCTCTGTGTCTGCACTCGGCAGGCAGTCCGTCCATAATTGTATACCACCTAACCGTGTTTTTTTTTTCTTCTTTATACATACATACTACTACGACATCTCTTTATCAACCAGTCTATATTAGCAGCAGACACAGTACAGTACGGTAGTTCACGGCTGTGGCTACCTCTGTGTCTGCACTCGGCAGGCAGTCCGTCCATAATTGTATACCACCTAACCTTTTTCTTTGCATCATGTGCTGATTGGGGAGGGTTTTTTGGAAGGGACATCCTGCGTGACACTGCAGTGCCACTCCTAGATGGGCCCGGTGTTTGTGTCGGCCACTAGGGTCGCTAATCTTACTCACACAGCTACCTCATTGCGCCTCTTTTTTTCTTTGCGTCATGTGCTGTTTGGGGAGGGTTTTTTGGAAGGGACATCCTGCGTGACACTGCAGTGCCACTCCTAGATGGGCCCGGTGTTTGTGTCGGCCACTAGGGTCGCTAATCTTACTCACACAGCTACCTCATTGCGCCTCTTTTTTTCTTTGCGTCATGTGCTGTTTGGGGAGGGTTTTTTGGAAGGGCCATCCTGCGTGACACTGCAGTGCCACCCCTAGATGGGCCAGGTGTTTGTGTTGGCCACTTGTGTCGCTTAGCTTAGCCATCCAGCGACCTTGATGCACCTCTTTTTTTCTTTGCGTCATGTGCTGTTTGGGGAGGGTTTTTTGGAAGGGACATCCTGCGTGACACTGCAGTGCCACTCCTAGATGGGCCCGGTGTTTGTGTCGGCCACTAGGGTCGCTTATCTTACTCACACAGCGACCTCGGTGCAAATTTTAGGACTAAAAATAATATTGTGAGGTGTGAGGTATTCAGAATAGACTGAAAATGAGTGTAAATTATGGTTTTTGAGGTTAATAATACTTTGGGATCAAAATGACCCCCAAATTCTATGATTTAAGCTGTTTTTTAGTGTTTTTTGAAAAAAACACCCGAATCCAAAACACACCCGAATCCGACAAAAAAAATTCGGTGAGGTTTTGCCAAAACGCGTTCGAACCCAAAACACGGCCGCGGAACCGAACCCAAAACCAAAACACAAAACCCGAAAAATTTCAGGCGCTCATCTCTAGTCATGAACTGGGCGGGCGTGTACACACACCTGCCCAGTTCGGCTGTCAATCACCGCCGGCTGCTGCAGCATGTGTACGAGCGGTCAGCTGATCGCCCGTACACACACAGCAAAGCGCCAATATATCGGTTGATATGTTGGCCGTCGGCTGTGCTGCAAGGCTGACGCAATATGTCTGTGAACAACAGAGTTCACAGACATATCGCCCGTACACACTGGCTGACGGACCCGCGATATATCGGGCGTTCAATAGAACGGCCGATATATCGCCCAGTGTGTACGGGCCATTAGCAGCATGGAGAGGAGCTGTCCAACCTCCAATTCTCATTATCCCAGGAATATATAGCGCTCTGGGGTATGCATGTACCCACTGCAGTTATAAATTACATTCAATGATGGAAACCCTGGCAAAGCAAATACAAAGAATGCCCAATCAAGGTCCAATGATAGCAAGCCTATCAATAAGAAATTTCACTGTAATAATAAAGTGTCATTTAATGTTCATCACTTCAATAGGAAAGTTCATTATGTCTGTAGACAATGGAAATATAATTCATCAGACAGTTCCAACTTAAGTTGTACTAGGTGATTCTTCGCGCTCTTCACACCGTCGTAAGGGGCTACGCCCCCTTAACCCTTGCACGCCCTTGTGGCGTGCAGTATTTGTATTATATGGAGTATTACCTCCAATCATAATTGTATGAGTGGTTAAATATTGCACGGACAAAGGGCGTGCGATGGGTAAGGGGGATGCGGTCAAGATCCCGCCGGATGGAATCCCGGCAGTCGAAATACCGACATCGGAATCCCGACATATTCTCCCTCCGTGGGTGTCCATGACACCCATAGAGGGAGAATAAAACAGTGTGCCGAGCGTAGCGAGGCACCGTGCCCGCGGCATGGCGAGCGCAGCGAGCCCGCAAGGGGCTGCGTTCCGCTCGCCACCCCTGTCGGGATTCTGCTGGCCGGGATTCCGGTGTCGGTATTTCGACCGCCGGGACCCCGTCCAGCGGGATTTCGTACTGATCCCGGTTAAAGGGTCGTGGCTCTTTGCAATGGCATGAACAGCGCACGCAGGGCCTGATGAATCACCTAGTAGGTGCTGTGGTTGGGGGAGGGCAGGTGCGGTGGGAGACGCGGATGGGGGAGGGGGTCCGGGGGTGCCTGCGGGTGGGGGAAGGGTGGTTGCGGGGGTGCTGCGTGAGGGGGAGGGGCTGGTGCGGTGGTGCCATGGGTGTGGGAGGGGTGGGTGCGGGGGTGCAGCGGGTGGGGGAGGGGGTCCGGAGCCCCCGCGGGTGGAGGAGGGTGTGGAGGTGCTGCGGATGGGGCCCAGAGGTACTGTGAGTGGGGGAGGGGCGGGTAATGCTTCTCCTCTTGGAAGCAGCTAAGCTGCTGTCCTCCCTTTGGCAGTGGCTCTCCCGGAGACTCGCACAGCAGCCAGTCACTATTGTTAGCGCCAGTGTCCCAATGCGTCGCATTACAGGGAAGAAGATACACTCAATAAACTACAGCTCCCAGCAGCCCTTAGCACCAGAATGTTTCGGAGCTAAGGGCAGCTGGGAGCACTAGTCCATTTAGTTCGTCTACTTCCCTGTCATGCAGCGCGTTGGGACACCGGCGCTAACAATAGTGACTGGCTGGCAGAACTGACTGACTTGCTGAATCAATGTAAAAGGTGAGAGTGCTGTGCAGTGTCAGTGACACTGCACACCCACTGCACTGCACAGTACTGTCACCTTTTACATTGATTCAGCGTCCAGACATTACCCTCCGCGATATCACCCACTCTATCCGTTACATTAGCCATCTCGGGGCTACCAGGCCGGCAGCCCAGGTGCTGTATTACGGAGTCTGGGGCTTTGGGCATGGCTGTGGCGGGGAGGCACTTCTGTGACATCACGCACAGAGGAGGCTCCGGGGCTGAGAGAGTATGCGGCGCAGGGAGGGCTATGAAAGCCTTCCGCTGCGCCGCTTTTATACGCATCTAAGCCGGTGGCCGCAGCAGCTTTTGTTCCACCTGCGCCGCGGCTAGGGAGAGGGGATTGTTGATGCAGGAGGGGGCAGGTGGACTGGCAGCAGGACATAGGACGCTGCAGTAAAAGGATTTTTTTTCCCCTATCTACAGTGCAAAGACTTGCTGCAGATGCAGTGGCATACCCTCAAACTGTACCTTTTTGGCAGGTACAGTACCTTATATTTATGGTCTCTCCAAACTTCCATTGAAAGTATAGGAAAAGGGGTGGCCATGCCACTGTACCCTTGGCCACGCCCCCTGTTCGAATTTGTAGTGATTTTTATGTGTAAATTGTTGGAGGGTATGTTGCTGCAGATGCAGTGGGCCTATTTTGGGGTGTGGACCTGGAGCTGCAGCTTTATCAGCCCCATTGTTAATCCTGCTCTAGGAACACACAGCAGCCAAAGGACAGAGGCTCCCATTGGATGTAACCTGTGTGGGAGGGCGTTTCTCGCCCAATCAGCTGTGGACTGGGTGTGATAGACCTGGTGCTAACCCAATGAGAGCTCCTAGCCACGCCCAGCGTTGTCCACACAGTCACAGAGTGACACATCTGGGCCATTATATAGGAGATAATGCTTGCTGTTCCGTTATATAAAATTCTATTGTACGATCATGGCATGAGTAAGGGAATCAACTTCCTCTGCATATTGCTTGCTGCGGACTACCGTGTGAAAACCTCAGTACACGTACTTGCAAATACAGTGAAGAGCGGTGAACTTGAACATTGCGGCCCGGAATCCGAGTCCCACCCATGTAAAGCGGTCACAATTATCACAGCCGTCTGTGTTCAGAAATACATGTGTGTTTCCTCCTCTAGGGGTAAATGTATGAAGCAGTGATAAGAGTGGAGAAGTTTCCCATGGCAACCAATCAGCATTGAAGCAACATTTAGAATTTGCATACTATAAAATTATACAGAGAAGTTGATTGGTTGCCATGGGTTACTTCTCCACTGGCTCACTTCTCCACTCTTATCACTGCTTCATACATTTACCCCATATAGTCAGAGTCGGCCACAGCCATCCATCTGCTGGTGAAAGAGTTATCCTGGGTGCAAGAGACCTGACTGATACTGGGACGGGTTCATAGATGTACGGTATAGCATAGCCGCAGGTAAGCAGCTGTGCACTAATGAATAACTAGTATTCTAATGCAGCAGGAGATGCTGTCTATAAGAAAAGACACCTCTGACAGCATCTATGATCAGAGTGCTGCGTCAGCTCCCTCAGAGTGACAGCCAGAACTGCTCAGCCGGGGCCAGGAGATCTGCATCTGAAGACGCAGACCCAGGAATGCTGTGCTGCATATGCAGAGCCGCCCCACCATCAGAGTATACATAAACCATCGGGTTTACATACACCTCTGAATCTGGCCCATTGAACCTCTACATATACTCAACACATCCATGGAAAACTTATCCTGAGGGCAAGTACCCTGTTCTCGTGGCAAGTGGAGATAGGTTTCAGTCAAAATACTGGCAGTTAGGATCCAGAAGAGATGCAGTCAAAATGCTGGCGGTCGGGATCCCGTCGTTCAGGAGACCGACGCTGGAATCCCAAAAGCCGACATTTTGCCGACGTTCGGCATTCCGGCACCCACCTCTAATTCCCACTCTGTTGGTGAGTCCACGCCACCAACCGAGTGGGGATAGAACCTGTGGTGAACTAAGCTCACCACTGGTTCCACAGGTTGGCTAGCGCAGCGAGCCCGCAAGGGGACCTGCTGCCTCACTGCAGGTATTCTGGCAGACGGGATGACGCTGTCAGTATACTGACAGCTGGCATCCCGTCTGACGGTATATAATACCGGACCCATCCAGACAGTCAAGAGACCAACAGTGGGATCCCAATGGCCAGATTTCAGACACATTCCGGAGGTAAGTACATGGGCTGTGGTTAGGGTTAGGCACTAGGGGAAAAGTTAAGATGCGGAGGGTGGGGGAGGTTAGGGTAAGGCTGCGGGAGGGAGAGGTGAGGGTTAGGCATAGGGAGGGGTGGGTTAGGGGAAGGATTAGGGGTAGGGAGAAAATACCAGGATGTGTCAGCATTCTAGCCATTGGGATCCCGCTGTCGGTCTCCTGACTGTCATGATCCCGACTGCCAGGATTTCGTACCCAACCTGTGGATATGTGACTGAGATCAATCCGACTCTGCGTTGAGCTAAGTTGCTTATGCAGTCCCTGAAACACACACAGTTTACTAAAAATCTATATTGCGTTCAACCCACAATGAGGTCCTGCATTGCTAGAGCTTCCTGCAATACATCCTGTTGTGCCTCAAAAGTCAAGTTGCACAAAATTTAGTTCAGGTAATCACGGACTGTCTCATTCTACATAGGTCTGTCAATGTTTGACAGGGCTCTGTAAGTGTACCACTATGCTAATAATGCTTGGGCATACTTGTGTACTATCCTGGAAGGTCCAAGAGACTCCTGAATTACTGTGTTTAGCCCACCCTCCCGCATCCTGACCTCTTCCCCAGAACAGTACCTGTATCCCAACATTCAATGTTTTGGAATGATGACAGGAAGTGTGACTATGCCATGTTGGGAGCATGGCACACTGAGAGCAACCACGTTTCAATGTTCACCTAGCACCTCTACTCATAGCTATAGGTCTCCACCAACCTCCATCCTGCACATTCTGATGGCATACTCATGTGGCGCCTGCTTTACGGTCAACACCAGTGGCTGCTCCAGAGGTGAGGTTGCAACACAGTCCAAATTTTAAATAGAGGAGTCACATCAACTGCCAATGAGTCAGTTTGGGATGACAGTTGGTGCCAATTGGTGTGGCTCCCCTATTTGAAATTTGGACTGCACTGCAGCCACCACTGGTCAACACTGAGACAAAAGTCTGGACTGGCGGGACGATCCATTAAACTCAGGACTGTCAGAGAAGCTTAATCCTGGACTTTAGATACAAGATTTGCACCTAGATTTTTAGCACACAGAGGGTAGAAAGGCACGTCACCAGACTGTAATGGGAGGGAGATGCGCAACCCTGCTCTTTAACGTCTACACAGGGAAAAATTTATTTATTCCTAAAAAGGTTTTAATTTCAGCAGTTTTCGTCGAGGCTGTAAGAAGAACTCTCCATTCTCTTGCTTTATCGAATTCCTCTGCCACAACAGACCCACGTAGTAAGCAGATGGTCATCAGCATGAATGAAACACTGTTCCATTCATTTAACAACGGGGAATTTCTGACCGATCTGTTCACAGAACAATAAAAATGGAAAGTGTAACGTGAGCGCAGACAATATGGGAGAATATGGGACAGCACCAGAACAGAATAGCTATATTACAACATTGCCCAGCTAATTAGAACCATAAGAATGACTGAGCGTCACTGGGATTCTTGGTTGGGATGAAAGTGTTACCGCCACCTACAGAAAATGCAGACAGCACATTCTGTCCTGAATAAACATTCATGACAATGCAGCCCCACTAGAAACCTGTGACATCACTGAGGCATGAGGCACACAGACACAAAACATATACAAATCTATCATGGCAAATTATGAAACAACCATAAAAGGCCATGGTACTGTATTTGGGTAGTTAACCAGGGTGTGGTACACATGAGTGCCAGTCAGCATACCGATGCCGGTATCCCGGCAGAGGAATACCGGCAAAGGGTGGGGGGGGGGGGGGGGGGCGAGCGCAACAAGCCCCTTGCGGGTTCTATTCCCACTCTATGGGTGTCGTGGACACCAGCGAGTGGGAATAGTCCCTGTTGGTCGGCATGTCGACTGTCTGGATTGTTAGCGGGCGGGATGTAGGGGGAGGTATTGTGACCGGGACATTCTGTTACCAAGGTAACCCTTCACCTTTTCTACGTGCATCAGTGATGTTACCAAGAGCAACAGCTACATTTCCTTGAATATTGGTGGAGCCCACCAGATCACTGCCCTAATGTGTAAGCGACAAGTAAATCTGTATGCTCTGTGGTGCTGTAAGTCTGGAAGGAAGCAGATACTGAAACAGACTGGGCTGGGCATTAAACTCACAGTAATGTAACTATACATTCTGGATTCTAGAAAAGGAGATCAAAGCTGTCATTATGTTAGAATGTCAAACATTGGGGGTAATTCTGAGTTGATCGCAGCTTCAAGTTTGTTAGCAATTGGGCAAAACCATGTGCACTGCAGGGGGGCAGATATAACATGTGCAGAGAGAGTTAGATTTGGGTGTGGTGTGTTCAATCTGCAATCTAAATTGCAGTGTAAAAATAAAACAGCCAGTATTTATCCTGCATAGAAACAAAATAACCCACCCAAATCTAACTCTCTCTGCAAATGTTATATCTGCTGCCCCCCCCCCCCCCCCCCCCCCCCTGCAGTGCACATGGTTTTGCCCAACTGCTAAAAAATTTCCTGCTGCGATCAACTTGGAATTACCCCCATTGTTTTTCAATCACAGGCGACAATAGGAGTGGGGGACAGATCAGGAGCCTTGATGGACCTTGTTGTCATGGCAACCCAGGAGCATCCCTGCAATTAACCGTCTGGCCTGTTCCCAGCTCTTCATTTCACTCTTGCACACATCATGTAAGTGATTGGGAGCACAGAGCCGACACCGTATCATCCGCATTGAGCAACAGAAATCCTCAGAGGCCTGGAGGCTTGCCAAACACAACATTTAATGTATTTATGTGGATACAGGCCGATTTTTAGACACTAATGCTCTACAAAAAATAAAATAAAAACATTACCATGACTAGAAGTCATTCAGAGCCTCAGCTAATTAACGGAAGGTGACACAGATTGGGATTTGTCCAAATCCCTTTACGTTCAGTGTGGCCTCAGAATCATCGGTTTCTCAATTTCTAGACCAAAATATATTCTCAAATTGATATAAATGGGACTTTGCAAAGTACCTCTAAACCCAAAATGTAAAATGTCTAATACAATATTCAGACATATGGGGCCTGTTCCCTTCTCAAGTAGCAATTTTATCCATGCAGCACAGAAGCAACTGACCGCATCTCTGCTGTATGTAAGGAGATCATTATATCAATCTGCTCTAGGTATTGTGGAGGGCCCTTCCATTTCCATGTGGCGCACAGGGTGTCAATTGTTACTGGCTGATATACGGATGGGATTTTCTTCCTTTTTTATATATACTCTGCATTGGAGCTTGCGGAAGAGAATACAAGGAACGCCCTGATGGATATATATGATTGGAAGACTTTTGGGACATTCACTGGCGCCTGATTTCCTTTAACCTTTCGCTTACTCTGCTGTATCCCACTTTGCATGACAAGGACACTGGATGGCAGCACGCAAGAGATATGTCTCATGGGAGTGTAGCTAAAGAAGGGATGGCACGGAGCTTAGCCCGGCCCCTGACACCCGCAAAGCCATCCCCCCGGGTTCTGATTGTCCGCAGTTCATTTTACAGTAATGCAGGGATGACCATCGATGGGTAAATGATGGTTCTCTTAAGATGGTATTACACCATCGAGGTTATCCATCAATGGTGCCATTGATAACCACGATGGATAACCCACCAATAGGCATCCCTAAAAGCTAAAGCTCTGTGCGTTGTACATATCAAGAAGGATCAGACAGATCTCTTGTACCAAGTACCAACCAATTAGCTCCTACTGGCTATGTTAAAGCCTGTGTTTGAAAAATGACAGTGAGGAGCTGATTGGCTGGTACATAGTTCCGGACTGTCCCGATTCCAGCTATACAGTGCAGGTAGGTGAGCCGGGAGATGCCCAGCTACTCAGGGAGAGCAGCTGGGCACACCTCCAAAATGCTGATAACAGGGTCATGCCTCGGGGACATGCCCACTCCCACAAGGCCACACCCCCTCCCACCAAATGCCACACACCCTTTCCGGGTCACACCGGAGTCCCAATCTGCAGGTACCAAAAGTTGGGAGGTATGCCAGTACTTTATCTCTCTCCACGTCATCACTCTACAAGGCTTAGTATATCTCCCCCATAGACTTCTGTTTTTTACAATTCCAAAAGAGAAGGAGGGGCACAGTCATAATCACCAATGGTATGTGATTATCAGGGGTGGTACTACCATCAGACAAACCTAGGCAGTTGCCGTGGGATCCTTAGGACTGCGAAGCTGCACAGCTGCGGACATGAAGGAAAAGCAGCAACCAGCATCTTACATGTTAGTGTTACACTGGGAGTGTCACTGGAGCAGGGTTGGAGCACTGCTTCCGCGTGGCAGATACGGTGAGGTTAGAGGCGTCACTAACCTACAGTACACCCGATGTGGCTGAAAAAGGGGTGTGGCTTTGCAGGAGGGGCGTGGCTAAGCATCCCAACCCCCGTTTTTGTCACTCCTGGGGGCGGGGAGATGCGGGCTGCCCCGGAAAACTGGTATATCTGCAGTGCTGACTTCTACACTCTAAAAACACTACATTTTCTGAGTGTCCTCTCTCCTGCACTCTCTCTAATTTAAAACAAAAGGAAATTTCCACTTATCTCAGACTCGGAGCTTCTTTCAATTTTCCAAAGTCATCACACCCAAATATACTGTCAATGATAACATGACGTACAGTCTCAAGGATGATACATGAAAAAAAAAGAAATCAGAAACACAAACTAGAGTAATATGGTCATAACTTCTAAAAGGAATCACTTCCAATCTGCATAGTCTGATAGTCAGACATATATAATAAAATGTGATTGTTTTTAATGGTTAGAAAACAGTCCAGCAATAAAACTCTTCATCACACGGAAAGATCCACTTTATCCAAAACATATGAGGGTGGCTTCCTACCAGATTTGGGATTTCTAAAATGCATCAAAAGAAAGGGGCTGTATAGATGTTCCACGTCCCCGGGGACAATTCAGTTCCAAGCAAATGGGCACCTCGTCCTCTTCTTGTATGGTCAATCGGCCACCAGTTGTTCTTATCAGCCAACGCGTTTCGATCAATCCGTTGATCTTTTTCAAGGCCCCGGAAAACTGGTGTATCTGCAGTGCTGACTTCTACACTGTCACTGAGCAGGAGCCAGCACTTTGGTGTCATCCTTCGGCAGGTGAAACAAGGGTGGGGGCTGCACCCCCTTGTGACACCACTGGGTGGGGGTGTCATGGGCACCAACAGGGCTTCCACTGGCCCTGATGCCTCCTTGGCTGTCCGAGGTAGTACTTTGTTCTACAGCACCCCCATGTCTTTATGCGCCACTGACTGCAGAACTAGAATTAGTATGTGATGGTATTCTCCGCTACATAGATATCAGTAAAATGTCCTGTACTGCTACATAATGTCTCTCTGCATTGGCTGTAACATTTTGCTGATGGACCTTTTGACCTGTCGACCTAGTACATGTCGACCTAATGACCATGTCAACCTATTGCCCCTGTCGACCTAATGCATGTCGACCTTCAGTGGTCGACCTAATGACTGTCGACCTGAGTCGACCTAACGACCCATACCCTTCTTTTTTATGTCTGTGTGGCCTGTTTATTGCTGTATTATGTAAATTGTTTTTGATGTTTGTAAAGCGGCTTGAGTCCTGTTGCAAAAATAATGCTATATAAATAAAATGATTATTATTATAAAATATACACCTTAATTAGGTTGGAAAATCTGCCTAGGTCTCAGTGGTAAAAGGACGTTTTGACAAAAGCATTTGGCATAGGCCCTCATTCCGAGTTGTTCGCTCGCTAGCTGCTTTTAGCAGCATTGCACACGCTAAGCCGCCGCCTACTGGGAGTGAATCTTAGCATAGCAGAATTGTGAATGAAAGATTCTCAAAATTGCGAATAGAAATTTCTTAGCAGTAGCTCGACACTTACTCTGCCACTGCGATCAGTTCAGTCAGTTTCGTTCCTGGTTTGACGTCACAAACACACCCAGCGTTCACCCAGACACTCCCCCGTTTCTCCAGCCACTCCCACGTTTTTCCCAAAAACGGCAGCGTTTTTTCACACACACCCATAAAACGGCCAGTTTCCGCCCAGAAACACCCACTTCCTGTCAATCACACTCCGATCACCAGAACGAAAAAAAATCCTCGTAATGCCGTGAGTAAAATACCTAACTGTTGAGTAAAATAACTAAACGCATGCGCTCTGCGAACATTGCGCATGCGCAGTACGCGACTAATTGCAATATAGAGAAAATCAGCAACGAGCGAACAACTCGGAATGAGGGCCATAGTGGTCTTATAATAAAATCCCAGTAAATGAGTATCCAGCATATGGAACTTTTCTAAATGAATGGGGATACTCACAGTACCCTACATGTATGGTATGCATAGACATAACTATGGGCAGCATAGCCCCAATGATATGGTACAATTTGAGACATCTCTTTCGGGATGATGACAGGAATGGGTTAAAACGTGCAAAAGAAAAAGGATGGTCTTCCCAAAATCTAATTCACTAACAAACAAAACAGTCAGACAGGATAACCCCATTTGCTTTTATCTGTCGTTAATTCTGTTTTTTTATATATATATATATATATATATATAATTTATTAACTGCAAAAGAGCATTTGTGACACTTGTCCCAATTTTAACAGGTTTATCTCGGAGATTATAATCCTATTAACACAGACTGAAGAAAGATTTTCCAGGCATTATTAATGCTACTTTAATTGGTTAATTGAAAGTAAATTAAGATAAGTAATGGATTACCAAGAAACCTTTTGCCTCCTCTAAAATAAATGTTTAGTAGATGCTGGCAAACCTTAGTAAAAAATACATATGGCATCTAGTTATTTAAATGCAACTCAGCAGAATAAAATTTTAATAAATGTGACGCACTAAATCCTGATTTCATAGCATTAAAAGTCTCCCCTCTACGAGAATGCCTGATAACATGGCAAGCAGGACACTAGGACGTATTACATGAACATATTACACATCCTGCAGCTCTTTGGTTCCCTCTCTTACAGGTGAACCATGTCCGTCTTGATATGTAACCAGCCCAGGACATGGCTGGCTGCATTCCGCTTCTAAACCCAGTTATCTGCTTGACTGAGTGCTCTGGGCTTAGCTCTTTTGCACAGTGTCTGGAGCCTGTGCCCAAGAATCCCCTGAAGGCATTGTCCTATGTGACAGCCAGGGAGGGAAAGACTCTCCAGAAGTGGGGGAAGGGGCACATTTATTGCATATGCAGCATATATACTACTGACCTGGAAAGGGTCACCACAAAATCCTGTACACACTAAGAGATGCACAGTTACAAGTGATACGACCAAGGTGAAAAACAAAACACTGGCCCCATGACACTTAATCCGGTGTCACAGGGGTTATTTACATCGTTATGGTGAATAGACTGAAGCTCTCCTTACCTGTTCTCTGTGTCTGAGACTGTCTCTTCAGTGTTTCAGATATTGACCACAGAAACTGACTTTTTCAGCAGTTAATAACCTGGGCGTGGTATGTTAGATAGACGAGACTTAGGTCGACATGGGTTCTAGGTCGACAGGGACTCCAGGTTGACATGTACTAGGTCAACATGAAAAAAGATCGACATTAGTTTTTTTCTATTATTTTTTTGGTGTCGTTTTCTTCGTAGAGTGACCAGGAACCCCAATTAGTGCACCATGTCCCCTCGCATGCCTCCCTTCGCTCGCCATGCTTCGGGCAAGGTGCCTCCCACCGCTACCGCAGTGCTTGGCACAGGTTACAGTTCCCAATTGTAGTCCACGTGGATCGTAAAGTATGAAAAAGTTCAAAAAATGAAAGAATTTTTTTTTTTTAAACTCATGTTGACCTAGAGTCCCTGTCGACCTAAAAACCATGACGACCTGCTTACTGTCGGCTGAGACATTGTCGAGCTAAGTCTTGTCGACCTAGAGACCGGATCCCAAATAACCTACACGTGACGTAAATACAAGACCCCCCCCCCCCACTTTTTTTTATTACACAATTTTATTGAGTATTAAATGAATGCAGTGAGAAAACATCTACATATTCACAACTGAGCAATGTACTGTAGAACAGTAAGAAGAAGGAGATTGATACAATAGCAGAGATACCAAGAGCTACAGTATCTATAATTATACATTCAAGGATGAGGTGGCAAGTTCCATCATAATATTCTAATATAGTGATAACAGACTTGTTGTAAGAAGACATTGCTCTAAAACAGTTACCAGTAATAGGTGTTGTATGAAAAAGAGAAAAAACTACATACAGAGGTTCCCAAACACGGTCCTCAAGGCACCCCAACAGTCCAGGTTTTAGGTATATCCATGGCTCAGCACAGATGGTTAAATCAAATTGAGTAAGGTGCTAATTAAGTCACCTGTGGCCAAGCATGGATACATTTAAAGCCTGGACCGTTGGGGTGCCTTGAGGACCGCGTTTGGGAACCTCTGGACTACAACAAGAGGGGAATGAGAGAGAGTGAAAGGAGTTAGCAGCACAAGATGTGTGATCACATTAAAATCATTAGGTTCCAGTGATCGGTTTAAAGGGTTCAGTATGAAATACCGGAGGCCGGCCGTCAGTATACCGACAGCGGCATCCCGGCCACCATAATTGACGGCAGCTGGGCAAGTGCTAGAAAAAAAGCCCTTGCGGACAGGGTGGCATGCTGCGCTCGCCACAGGTTATATTCTCCATCTTCAGGCAGCACAGATGGTGTAATGGTTAGCACTACCACCTCACAGCACTGAGGTCATGGGTTTGATTCCCATGATGGCCCTGTGTAAAGTTTGTATATTCTCCCCGTGCTTGCGTGGGTTTCCTCCGGGTGCTCCCACAGAGGGAGAATAACCTGTGGTGCCGGTATTCCGGCGGCGGCATTTCACCACTAGTCGGGATTTCGGTGTCTGCACTGTGACCTCCGGGATCCCAACTAGCGGTATTGTAACCGCTTCCCGGTTTAAACTACAGTAGTAGGTATTATAAAACAGAGAATGAATGGCCAAGGAGAGGATCCTGCTTATGGTGTGTACACACGGTGAGATATTTTATTACGATTTTGACTACATAGTCAAAATCGTAAGAAAAGTTAGTGCAGATCACAAGGTGAAAGTCACCTTGCGATCCCGATTCGATGCTGATGTGCGGTCGGCATCGCAAGCTTAGATAGACTGTGCAGGCAAGTCAATTTTGACTATCTCTATAGAAGAGATGGTCAAAATTGACAGTATTGCAAGCACACTCATTATGTCCCTGTCGCATAGTGAGAATCGGGCTAAGCCCGAATCTCACCGCGTGTATGCTCCTTAAGAGTGGTGAGGTCCATTTATATGATTATGGGAGAGGGCGGTGTAAATAGTATTCAGAATTTTCAAAGGCCTTCTGGTTTTTCTCCTGTATTAGGGGATCTAATGTATTTATAAATTGCTCCCACTTCACATAAAATTTCTCAATACCTTTTTCAATATCTGGAAATAGGGATCATCTATCGAAATAGAGTAATTACAGCAATTTCTGCCGGACTTCGTTTACAGTGGGGGGAAGATTTAGATGTCCAGTGAATCAGGATCACCTTCTTTGCAATTGTTACTATGGTTACTAGAAGTGGTAGAAATAAGTTTCCTACCCAGACCCAAATTTCAACTATTAAAATTGGCACATAAGCATGCTGATATACAGTATACGGTGCTAATCTGAGGTTGGATAAAGTATTGATAAAACAAACTACTTTGTGCCAGAATTTTTAATCTCTCCCTCATTCCCATATGCAGTGCGTAAAACTGGCCCCTAAACCTGACAGCACAGTAGGCATGTATGTGATATTTGCATTTATATACCACTACTCACATCCTGTACATGTAAAGCCTGGCTAGTCAGCAGTACAAATCTTATGTAGGCACTGTGCACTGCTGTCTGTAAAGCTGGGTACACACTAGGCGGCATATTGGCCCTCCAACTGACCCCCAGCTAGCCGACTTGAAATGAAGAGATAATGGTCTTGACAATGAGGGAGAGATGGGGCGGGGAGGAGACACAAGCAGGATGGAAGACAATGAACTTAGTCTTGGACATATTAAGCTTGAGAAAGTATGGAGACATCAAAGGGGAGATAGCAGTTAGACAGGAATGTGAGTGAGAAGGGAAGGGGGAAATTCAGCGGAGGACAGGTAGATTTGGGTGTCATCAGCATATAGACTGTACTGAAAACCAAGTAAGTTCATCAAATGAGCATGTGTAGAGTAGGGAGCCTGGGACTGAGTCTTGAGGGAACCCTAATGAGAGTGGGAGGTGGATGTTCTGTTGGAGAAGGATAGGATAGCGAGTTTGGAGGAAAACCAAGAAAGGACCATATCACTGAGACCAAGTGAGCGAAGAGAATGGAGAAGAAGTGGATGGTTGACTGTGTCAAAAGCTGTAAAAGGTCATCTTTTGTGGATATGGGGGGGGGGGGGGGGGCAGAGTCAGATCAGATAGGGTTAAGGAGGAGGGCGTTAGCTGAGAGAAAGGTGGAGACATGGGTGTAGACAAGCCTCTCAAGAGCTTAAGAGGCAAAAGGAGCTAGAGAAATTGGACTATAGTTTGCCAGAGAGGAAGCGGTTAAGAGGCTTTTTGTGAGGAAGGGCATGTTTGAAGGATGACAAAGAAATTCCAGAGGAAAGGGTAAAATTTAAAAAAAGGGAAAGCTGTAGGCTGACGTTGGGGAGTGAGTGAAGAGGAGGTGGGAATGTATCAAGGGGATATGTTGAGGGGGGTGAAGCAGACAGAAGAGACTGAATGTTCTCTCCAGTGGTGGAGACAAAGAAGCACAGGGAGGTGGAGCTCGAGGGATAGGATTAAGGTGAGGGTCCTGGCAGAAGAAGGTAAAGTCAGAGATGGAGAGCAAAGGAGGAGTGGGGCAGAGAAGGGAGTTGAAGGTGTTGAAGAACAACTGGGATTTAGTGGATTGTGAGGAGTTGAGGGCTTTGAAGGAGGACTGTTTGGCCATGTATTGTATGCTGGGCATTGAGATTTACAAGTTAGACATATAAATCTGTGTAGATGCATTTAGTTCTTTCTAATGGTGAGCACATTAAATATTTCTATTCCAACAGTAGTATAAAATGTATATGCTTTTGTTACTATAATGTACATGGGGTGTGGTATTTTTGGTCGACAGAAATGTAAACATGCATAAATGACCAAAGCTGACATTCATTATGTCCACATGGATGATATGTTGACATGATAAACTGTGGACAAACTGTCCGTGGTGGTATAATGGTGTCTTACCTTCTCAAAAGGTCATGTAACATGCAGTTCCGGCGCAGTCAATTGAGGAACAGCGTTACTGTAAATATTCTGTCACTCACTCTCATCCTTACACCTAATTCCCCCCCCCCCCGCCCCGCATCGTATTTCAATTTTGTTTTGTTGCTTGTTAAATCTTATTCCAACTGTGCCCTTCACCTCACCAGAAGAGGAAGGTTAGTTTTGACAATGCTAAATTCCTTTGTCGTATAAACAACCCTTATGAAGCTAAGAACACTGTACGCTGCTTACTTAAGAAATACCGTAATGATACGCTATTTGCGTAACGATCGCTCAGCCGTAGGCGAGACGCTCAAGCGTCACGTTCGCTCACGGCCCAGTGATCACAGGACACGTTATTGGTTATGTCTAGGGGAAAGATTCGCTGTAACGTAGCATACGCTAGAGACCACGAGGAGGTCACCAGCGGTGCAGACGCTCACAACACTATACCTTGATATTAAACCTTATACCGATGAAACACACAGAATACCTTAATGTGAGTACAGGGTGTAAATGCAACCTTGTGTAACCTGACTATCTACAAAGCTGTTTGAGCGTCACCGACGCTCAAGTGAACACTTAATACTATAGTAAATACACTGATACTGGTTTAGGGTTCCAAAGCCTATAATCTGTATTATATCTAGTATACTTGTAAAAGAGTAACACAGTACAAATGATACACTACAATATAACAAAGACTTCCTAACCAAACACCTAACTAAGGGATAAACTACAATGCTATCCTGGTCTAACACAATACAATACAATACTATAAAGTTTAGTCTAGGGGAGATATTAGAGAAAAGAGAGAATAGAGAGAGAGAAATTGGCTCACAGAAAGACAATGATTACGGAGAGAACTTACGCACAAAGGGTATGATCGCCTGCGCCTCGATATCCAGCTCCCGATTATCAGCAGATAACCGTTGATGAGAGAGTGAGAGCTGGATGTGGTCGGTCTGCCTATTTATGCCCCACACTCAATGCAATCTCCTAGTCCCTACAATCCTACAGTTTATTGGACACAGGAATTCGGCCCTGTACTGTAACCAAAGGTCATAGGTTGATTCATACAGGTGGGCTGTGCTGATTTCCAACAGCTCAGGTGGGTGGGGAACTGGGTTTCCCGCCGCATACCTGAGTATGTGCAAATCATAGAAATGGACATAAACTTCTTATGTCCATAACTATTCGCACGAGCGATTAATACGCTCCAAACCAACACCGGAATATTGCTAATTAAATACTCTTCCGATGGGTATCAAACACTGCTGTATGACTCCTGTTAGACCCTTCGTGCAATACAAAGAGGGATTCCTCCGCTCAGGGACATTCTATCTAAACCAAACTTACAGAAACTATTGAGGGGAACATGATCTATAAACTACATTAATTGTGAACTTTTGTAACGAATGAGTCGCACGCTACGATCACATAAACTCTACCGTAAATGCGCATACTGCGCGTGCGAGTGCACGCTATTGCGGGTATGCGCTTCCACGGGAGAGCGTACGCATGCGCAGCACGGACCAGTGTGCGGTGCAAATATGGCAGTGTGCACGAAGACATTTTTCTGACTTTGACAGTCCACCCTTTGGCAGTCAATAATAACTGCCACAAAATATTTAAGGAGAAAAATGTAAGTCAGGGGTTAATTGATTTCCATGGTGGGGAAAGGAAGAAGAATGGAGTAGGTGTGAAGAGAGTATGACCTAGTGAGAAAGTAGAAGCATGTGTGTATGAGTCCATGTTTGGAGGGTCATGTATCATCGTGCCGTACGTGTGGTAAATCAAGCTTCGAGGTATTGCGAAGTATACATTTGAATTCCTTCTTATCCTGTGGTACAGGTCTGTGGATGGGCTGTCAAACTCTACCGAGCTCATTTCGGCTGTGGTTGTAACACAATGGGGATGCACATTTTAGTTGATGATACATGAATTGGGGGGGGTATGTGGTTGCTGCTATCTGTGCCTGTATTCCCTATCGACTATGTGTGTTATTGCCTGAGGGTTGCAGAGATGAAGATAAAGAACACTTACGAAAAATGCAATGATATTCTATGTCAGGGTAATGTACGTTCGTCGATTGAGGTCTTGATTGGTGTCGGTTGATTGGAGTCTTCTTCTTTGTGCTTTTGCTCATAAATCGTGAGTAAAGCATACAACGTCCATGGATTTACAAAAAATGTTGGGCTAGCGTGGTTTTAAAGTTCCTAGGGAAACTGGGGTACCCATGGCATTGTCCATCAAAATCTTGTTTATCAGGTCGTCTGCTCTTCTTCTTTCCATCTTTCCGTTGTCGGCCCCTTGGCTCATCAAATCCTTCGTCTACGTGGGTCTTTGTACCTCGGAGGAAAACATAGAAATGGGTGAAAGGCGGACCGTATACTCATTACGTCATGGTTTCTAGCATTGGGTCATAAATCAAATCCAGGTTAATTACAGTTTCCTCACTCCTTAAGCTCATCACTTTCGTACTTTGCTTGCACCTCATCAAAGCCTGCCCGCATCTAAATATCAATCCAATAGATATAACGACACCCAAAATACATAGGAGAAACTTTCCAACATCCATTATGACTCCTTGAGCCCAGTCTCCTAAACCGGAGAACCAATTTCGCGGGTTCAACCATGACACCCAACCAGTCAGCTCATTACCTACAGCAGCAAGGGTGAGATTGTGTTTTCGACGAAATTCCCACTTTAATTGCAGAATATCGTCCATCTTTTGGTCTATGACCTCTACCGGATCCTCGGTGCTATTTGTGATATACGTGCAACACTTTATGCCGTACTGTGTTGCCAATGTAACACAATATCCGCCTGTTACTGCTGTAAGATAATTAAGAATCATCCTATGCTGAACTAGTTCTGTTTTGTAAGCTTGAAGTTCTCTTCCAGTGTATCTAAACGTGTCATCATACATTTCAGTGATATTATCTAACAAATTGGCGAGTGCGGAAATGTATCTATAATTCATCACACCTCGAGCGGTGCGAGTGAAATCTAACGCTACCAGAACCTGAATCCCGGTGGATTCATGGATAAGATCAGAGGCCGGATGCTCTAACCTTTCTGACAGTTGTCTTTTAACAAGGTGCTCGTAGTGAGTGTGAGTATAAGGAGTTTGGGCACCACGGTGTATGTCCTTCATTTTGTCATGTGTAACAGTCATTACTTCAGGCAATACTTTTCCAATATAACACAATCCTTCAGAGTTTGGGGCAAGCCACTTGTACGCCTTTCTCCCGCATATGAAATATGCATCATCGGGGAGAACATAAGGGACGGAGAAGGACATGACCATGTTACAAACCTTCCAGGTGAAATCTCCTGACCCTAATTCTTCCATCTGTCTAATGCACGTATCAGTTTGTACGATATGTGCACAGTATCCTGGTGATACCTCTCCAACTTTAGTAATCCTATTTCCTAAGGTATATCGATACCGGAATGATTTTCCTCTACTGGCTATGTGGCGTACGAGCTCTGTATCTGTAGGCATTCTATCTGCTCTGTGTGAAAAGGTCATGGTAAGGTTGCTCCATGACACTTCCCAATTTCCCGGTTTTCTGGGATTGGAGATGTTAAAACATATGAGGGACCTATCCACATGGTATTGGTGGAGCTTCAAACTAGGAGGGCTGGAGATGTTAAACCTCCGGTCCACCGGTCTCCCACCACTTAGCTCAAGTACCTCCCCTAACGTTAAAGGAAATGGTACTAGCCCTGATTTACTGTGACCCTGAGGTACTTGAGAGCATACCCAACAATCTGTTTGGTTTAACACGTTACCCACTAAGGAGTGATAGTCACTCAATGGATGCCGGTCTATATGGATATTAAAACTAGATTGACATTTCTTTATGCATCCATCTTCAACCAGATTATCACAGAGCCTACAGATACAATTTTCCTCAGCTAACAATCCATCACAATTTCTTCTATCGGATCGTTTTCTGATACTCGCCTTTGCTTGTTGGCTTGGTTGATCTTGGAAAACTACACCTCCATCATCATAATCGGAACCCATTCCAGAACCTCTTTCGACCTCTATGGTACTCTCGCCGGAACAGACTGCTCTGGTCAACATCATGGTTAACATCAAAATCCGGACCACAGTCTCTTGGGGCAAGTCCATCTTTGAGGAGGAAATAGAGAAGAATGAGAAGGGGGAAAAAGAAATTTTAAAGGAGAGGGGATGGGAAGTGGAGAAAACAATAAAAGGGAGAGGGGAGTCGACAGCTGCTTTCGGTCTTCAAGGCTCAGGTGCCGCCTCAGTCCTCCTGGAACAGACACTCTAGTGATACAACCTCTACCGTCTGTTCCTTATCACGGGACTTCTCTGGATCAGCAACCTTCTTGCAGTGGGATGAATGGACCCAAGTCTCTCTCTCAGCAACCTTCAATGCTGTGGTGCTAGTCAATAAGACCTGGTATGGTCCTTCCCATCTATCAATAAGACAACCTGAGCGTAGAAAATTTCGTATCATTACATAATCCCCAGGTTCAATGTCATGACAATTACTATCTGGTAAATCAGGAATCACCAACTTCAGATTATCATTTTGATTCCTCAACTGTTTACTCATGTTAATCAAGTACTTTACAGTTACTTCATTGTTACATTTCAAATCATCCTGAGGGTTAATCATGACATGCGGTTGTCGACCAAACAAGATTTCAAAAGGGGACAGATTAAGAGGGGACCTGGGAGTGGTTCTGATGCTATACAAAACAATGGGTAAAGCTTCTGGCCACGTCAATCCTGTCTCTGCCATTACTTTACTCAATTTATTTTTAATAGTGCTGTTCACTCTTTCGACCTTCGCGCTCGCCTGTGGACGGTACGGAGTGTGCAGCTTACTATCAATTCCCATCAACTTACACATTCCTTGAAAGACATCACCTGTAAAATGGGTACCCCTATCACTTTCAATGATTCTAGGGATACCATATCTACATACAAATTCCTGCACAATTTTCTTAGCTGTAAACATAGCGGTATTTGTAGCTGTTGGAAAAGCTTCGACCCAATTCGAGAAAACATCTATACAAACAAGTACATATTTCAAATTTCTACATGGGGGTAATTGAATGAAGTCAATTTGTATTACTTGGAAAGGGCCGCCGGCAGGTGGGATATGGGATGGTTCTGTTGGTATTGCTTTTCCAATATTCTTTCTCAGACAGGTAAGGCATGACATTGCTCTTTTACTAGCATGAGAGGAGAATCCTGGGGCGCACCAGTATGCTCTTACCAACTTGCACATCCCCTCCTTGCCTAGATGAGTCAGCCCGTGAGCTGCTTCAGCCAGACACGGAAGGTATGCCCTGGGGGCCACTGGTTTACCATGTCCATCCGTCCAGAGCCCTGAGGACTCCTGGCCATATCCCTTTGCCTTCCAGACTGCCTTCTCCTGAGTGGAACACAAATTCTGCATTTCACACAACTTTTGTGTGTTGATGGTATTAAATACCATCAGTTGTGTGGTGTCTGTCCGTATGGGGGTAGCAGCTGCAAGCTTTGCAGCTTCGTCTGCTCGGCTGTTACCAAGGGATACTGGGTCTTGACTATATGTATGTGCTTTACATTTGATAACAGCCACTCTGTCGGGTTCCTGTATCGCTGTTAGAAGCCTTTTTATGTGAGCTGCATGCGCTATCGGTGTACCAGCTGCCGTCATGAAATTTCTGAGACGCCATAGCGCTCCGAAATCATGGACTACCCCGAACGCGTATCTAGAATCGGTGTAGATATTGGCAGACTTACCCTTAGCCAATTCACATGCTCTGGTTAGGGCGACCAGTTCAGCAACCTGGGCTGAGTGAGGTGGGCCTAGCGGTTCCGCTTCTATGGTGTCTTGGTCATCTACGACTGCGTATCCAGTACACAAGTCTCCCGAGTCTGACTGTCTGTGACAACTACCGTCCGTGTAGAACGTGAGTTCTGCATCTTCTAGTGGATTGTCACTGATGTCAGGCCTTGCGGTAAAATTTTGGGTCAAATATTCCATACAATCATGTGTATCTTCCTTTGCATTAAATCCTCCTTCCCCATCACTCTCACCTCCCACCCTTTGTGCCTGTCCAGGCACACCTGGGAGAAATGTTGCAGGGTTTAATGCGCTGCATCTCCTTATGGTGATGTTTACTGGGGCCATTAGTGCCAATTCCCATCTCGTAAACCTTGCTGATGAGACATGTCTGGTTTGGGCAGAATTCAATAAGGCCGATACCGCATGTGGTGTATGGATTGTGAGGTTGTGGCCTAGCACGACATCTTCGCTTTTCGTCACTAGCAATGCTATCGCCGCAACGCTACGCAAGCATGTGGGGAGGGATCGCGCTACCGTGTCTAGCTGAGCGCTGTAGTATGCAATTGGCCTGCTGGCATCACCGTGTTTTTGTGTTAGTACACCTGCTGCGCACCCAGCACTTTCTGTTCCGTATAGTTCAAAGGGTTTCCCATAGTCTGGCATACCTAATGCTGGTGCCTGCGTTAGGCACTGTTTGAGTCTCTCAAATGCTGTTTCGGATTCGTCTGTATGCGAAATCCGATCAGGTTTGTTTGAAGAGACCATTTCCTGCAAAGGTAGCGCCAATATGGAAAACCCTGGGATCCAATTACGGCAATACCCACACATTCCTAAAAACGTCCTGATCTGTTGCTGGGTTTGTGGCAGTGTCATGTCTCTAATGGCTTGGATTCTATCAGCGGTCAGGTGTCTCAGTCCTTGTGTTAGACAGTGTCCCAAGTATTTTACCTTAGCTTGGCATAATTGCAACTTGTCTTTGGAGACCTTGTGACCTGTGTCTGAAAGATGAAACAGGAGCTGTTTCGTATCCTTCAGGGATGCCTCCAATGAATCAGAACACAGCAGTAGATCATCCACGTACTGTATCAACACTGATCCACTTTCCGGTTGGAAAGACTGTAAACAATCATGCAAAGCCTGAGAAAATATACTTGGACTATCTATGAAACCTTGGGGTAACCGAGTCCACGTGTATTGGACTCCTCTGTATGTGAATGCAAACAAATATTGGCTGTCAGGGTGCAGAGGTACCGAAAAGAAAGCGGAGCAGAGGTCAATAACAGTGAAAAATTTGGCAGTGGGAGGAATTTGCATTAGGATGACAGCTGGATTAGGCACTACGGGGAACTGACTCTCAACTATTTTGTTAATCCCCCTTAGATCCTGCACTAGCCTGTAACCCCTCCCCCCACTCTTTTTAACAGGGAAGATGGGACTATTTGCTGTGCTGGACGTTCTTACTAGAATGCCCTGTTGTAGCAAGCGCTCTATTACCGGGAAAACTCCTAACTCCACCTCTGGCTTCAGAGGATACTGTGGGATTTTTGGAGCTATCCTACCATCTTTTACTTGTACTACTACTGGAGCTACGTTTGCCATTAATCCAGTGTCCTGTCCATCTTTTGTCCAAAGCGACTCTGGTATCTGAGATGTCATCTCTTCTACTTGGGATGGATTCCTATTTGTCATAATGGAATGTGACATTAATTTTGATGGGGAGTCTAACATGTCTCGTACTTCCTGAGCGTGATTCTCAGGGATGTCCAAGAATACACCTTCAGGAGTACAATAAATGACGCAACCCATTTTACATAGTAAGTCTCTTCCCAGGAGATTGGTCGGTGCCGATGCAGCCAGCAAAAAGGAATGCTTGGTATGCAAAGGCCCTATTGTAATCTCGGCTGGTTTGCTAACAGGGTAGTGCTGGACTACTCCTGTTACTCCTATGGCTGGAACTGTCCTACCAGTGGTTCTCATGCCCACTGTCGAATTGATCACTGACTTGGCCGCCCCTGTGTCTACAAGAAAGTTTAAAGTTTTACCGGCTACATTGATTGCAATCTCTGGTTCGCTTCCAAGACTGGCAATCAATTTAACTGGTTGCAGATTACAGGTATGGCCACACCCCTATTGGGTATGCTGACCTCCCTGAATCCCGCTGGCAGCAACTACTTGTGAGGGAGTTAGCTGGGAACTACCAGAGGCATGCCAATCTCTGTTTGGGGGATATCTTTTTGTTTCCCCTGTATGTGGCTCAAAACTCCGCCTCTGTGGACCCTGCTCCCAATGTCGTGTGTGGTGTTGTTGTCTAGGGGGTTGAAAAGATCTTTGTACATTTCTTACTCTACAGTCTCGTGCAAAATGTCCTGGTTTGTTACAAGAAAAACATGTTATTACACTTGCCTTACCCACAGGATTCGGTGGTACATACGCAGGCTGCCTTGTGGTCAGCGCCTGTATACTTACGGACATCAACTTATCACTTTGCGACTCCCTGTGCCTAGTGATATTTCTGTCGTGATCAATAGCAGCCTCTCTCAAGGTGGACACTGACAGACCTCGCCAACATGGCTGCGTGGTCTGTACCCTAGCTTTTAATGTTTCTTTCAAACCATCCATCAGTACAGATACTGCTACTTCTCGATGGTTTGGGTTGGTCTTTATGTCTTCTATACCAGTGTACTTTGCCATTTCTAATAGTGCCCGGTGAAAATATTCTATTGCCGTTTCGGACTCCTTTTGCTTAATGGAAAATATTTTATTCCATTTAACAACGGCTGGGAAATACTCTTTTAGCTGTAAATTTATCCTTTTTACATTATCCTTATTGTACACGTCTGTAAGCGGTACATCTTTATCCAATGCACAATCAGCTAAAAACTGAGTTGCATCAACATTGGAAGGTAAACAAGCTCTTAGCAGTATCTGCCAATCCTTGTTGTTGGGTTCTACCGTGTTACCTAAATCCCTGATGTATTTTTGGCTAGCAACTAAATCCTTCCTGGGGTCAGGAAATTCGGACACTATTGTTCTTAATTCCATTCTGGAAAATGGAGTGTACATGGCAATGTTCCTTATGGGAGTGGCTCCAGACACATCTGTTTTTCCATTGGGAACTGCTATTACCCTTACAGGAGCAATTCTAACAGCCTCTTCCTGTGTAGATTCTACAGCTTGTTGTGGTACAATTGTTTCAGTGTAGTGCATGGTGCCGTACTTACCCGTTGACACGACCTCACCTATCCCTCCGCTAGGGGCTTTCACTAATCTCGTGGGTGTCGCTGTGCCTACTGTGGTCTCTGCTATGGTGGCTGCAAGAGAGAGAGCTGAAATTGTTGCTGAATCGTCTTCTTGATCACACTCCTGAGGAAGGTTCAAAACAGGGTACATCTTGCACGGGTTAATACTTGCATGAGTTATTTGGTTAACATCATTAACATTTACAGTGTTACTAAGAGTTTGTGTTTTACAACCCTGTGCGTTTCTCTCCGCAATCAACTTCTCTCCTGCAATGTATGGTGGGGGAGGAGCTGTGGCAATCAACTTCCTGACTGCCCCAGATCCCGCCGCCAGAGCCAAACCTCTCTGTATCTCACCTTCCTGGTGCCATAACTGTAAATAATCATGATGCTGAATTCGTCTCTTTGCTGATTTTACGAGACATATCCTCCTCCTTAAATTTTGTAACACCTCTGGACTGAAGCTACCTATTCTTGGGAACTTGTCCCTGTCTTGTACAGTCATTCTCTCCCATTCATCACATAAAGATTCGGTGTGAATTCCATATTTTTCACACATTACATATCGTGCCGACCCAACTGGTCGGTTCACAGAATCAACCTGAACCAGGGTTGATCGCCCCCTACCTGAGCAACTGGCCCCCATAGTCTGTAGGTGTTGCTTAGTCCTCCTTGGATTTTCTGTATCAAGGTTTTCAGCAAGCCTTTACAGACAACCAAATTACTCCACAGTAGGCCGGCGGTGGCGGTTTACCGAGTACCCCACTCACTCGCCCACCTCGACCAATACGACCTGTAAACACCGTTATGATGCCAGCGTACTCGATACAGGGCCCCTATGGAACCTTCAGTTTACTGGAACATATGAGGGTTACCCGCAGGACACTTACTCTTTCCAGTAAAGTTGGGGTTGTTAGATAGTTCCTGAGTGACCAGCGAACTTCCCTTCCAAAAATAAAAAATTACACAAATCACGTCAGAATGTACAAATAGCGTTTGTGACCACTTTACTCTAATGGTATTTAGGTCAGATTACTAACTACTGCACACAATTACGTGTGGTCCAATCGTTCAGTACACGAGCACTACTTGTCATGTACTGAAAGACCAATGGAATCGATGTTTCCGGCCGCGATTCCTTCAGCAAGAGCTTATGGCCTATATGGGTTCTGCACCAACACCCCAGGCGTTGTGCCACTGGACTTTTATAGCGGACCTTTTACCTTACGACCTCCTGGTCTTGTTCCTTATGACCTCCTGGTCTTGTTACCTTATGGTCCGCTATACTCTAATGCTCAAATATTATTTAACCAGGGATGCCTCCCTGGCCACCGTATATGTCACTTACACGTATGTCCCTTGACGAGTACCCGACTTTCCTTTTGGTTCCACCTTAAAGTTATATAAACTTTTGTATACAAACACACTCACTCAACACATGTACACTTTGTTTCTATATCTATTTCTGCGCAGAAATTGTCTTCAGGCCAAAAGTGTTACCAATTAGGAGCAGGATCTGTTAAACTAAATTTCAGATTTTCCAAAAAAATAGATTTGCGTTATTTACCGCGTCGCGTTATCTACCGCTGTGCGTTACTTATCGCTTTTGCGCTAATTATCGCTTTGCGCTAATTATCGCTTTTCGTGACTTGGGCTACGTGGGCGTAACCAGACGCTACGTTGCGTAATGAACGCTGCGTGCGTCTGCCTTTTGGATTGCGTACGCTAGTCTTTGTTAGCGACACGTGTACGCAATGCAAAGGATCCACCGTAACACAATATATTTATTTATCAATGTAGATGATCCCTGATCATCTACCGCAATCCACACTGACTGCCTTGTATCTCAGACAAACCGTGTGTTTGTTCTATACTTTAACTATTACCTCTACTTTTAAATAACAGCAAATCTCTTTTTAGCACTTTCTATCAACTATAAAAAAATTGGCAAACAGGAATAGTGATATACGAAATTTGAAAAAGAAATGCAGATAAATGTATGCGTACGCAAGACAAAAGAAAAATAAACAGTTTTAAAAGACACAAGCGTTTTGTTCTTACTTCCGGTTACCGGATTCCTTCAGCACTCTTTACCTAAGCGAAGCAGACGCTTATCCCGCCAGCACTATGAGACAACCTCCCACCCTTTGCTGGAGGGATAATGTCTGCTGATCTACCTAGTGCAGATGTGAAAAGGACCGGACGAGCCCGCAATTGACAATGCTAAATTCCTTTGTCGTATAAACAACCCTTATGAAGCTAAGAACACTGTACGCTGCTTACTTAAGAAATACCGTAATGATACGCTATTTGCGTAACGATCGCTCAGCCGTAGGCGAGACGCTCAAGCGTCACGTTCGCTCACGGCCCAGTGATCACAGGACACGTTATTGGTTATGTCTAGGGGAAAGATTCGCTGTAACGTAGCATACGCTAGAGACCACGAGGAGGTCACCAGCGGTGCAGACGCTCACAACACTATACCTTGATATTAAACCTTATACCGATGAAACACACAGAATACCTTAATGTGAGTACAGGGTGTAAATGCAACCTTGTGTAACCTGACTATCTACAAAGCTGTTTGAGCGTCACCGACGCTCAAGTGAACACTTAATACTATAGTAAATACACTGATACTGGTTTAGGGTTCCAAAGCCTATAATCTGTATTATATCTAGTATACTTGTAAAAGAGTAACACAGTACAAATGATACACTACAATATAACAAAGACTTCCTAACCAAACACCTAACTAAGGGATAAACTACAATGCTATCCTGGTCTAACACAATACAATACAATACTATAAAGTTTAGTCTAGGGGAGATATTAGAGAAAAGAGAGAATAGAGAGAGAGAAATTGGCTCACAGAAAGACAATGATTACGGAGAGAACTTACGCACAAAGGGTATGATCGCCTGCGCCTCGATATCCAGCTCCCGATTATCAGCAGATAACCGTTGATGAGAGAGTGAGAGCTGGATGTGGTCGGTCTGCCTATTTATGCCCCACACTCAATGCAATCTCCTAGTCCCTACAATCCTACAGTTTATTGGACACAGGAATTCGGCCCTGTACTGTAACCAAAGGTCATAGGTTGATTCATACAGGTGGGCTGTGCTGATTTCCAACAGCTCAGGTGGGTGGGGAACTGGGTTTCCCGCCGCATACCTGAGTATGTGCAAATCATAGAAATGGACATAAACTTCTTATGTCCATAACTATTCGCACGAGCGATTAATACGCTCCAAACCAACACCGGAATATTGCTAATTAAATACTCTTCCGATGGGTATCAAACACTGCTGTATGACTCCTGTTAGACCCTTCGTGCAATACAAAGAGGGATTCCTCCGCTCAGGGACATTCTATCTAAACCAAACTTACAGAAACTATTGAGGGGAACATGATCTATAAACTACATTAATTGTGAACTTTTGTAACGAATGAGTCGCACGCTACGATCACATAAACTCTACCGTAAATGCGCATACTGCGCGTGCGAGTGCACGCTATTGCGGGTATGCGCTTCCACGGGAGAGCGTACGCATGCGCAGCACGGACCAGTGTGCGGTGCAAATATGGCAGTGTGCACTAAGACATTTTTCTGACTTTGACAGTTTACATTAGGATTTATCAAGAGGTGGCTTGCACTTGGGATCCAGTCACATGGTCGACGGTTACCATGGTGACATTCATAATGTGCATAATGTTGACATTAGAATGGCTATATGATTTAACATTTCAACAAGCACACTGTCGACATACTCATAATGTCAACATGTTCACATGTGGGATGAACTTTTCAGAGACATGGCAGCACGCAGTGAATATTTTTCCGCATCATGACTGCGTTTCCCGATCTCCTTCCTCCCCGAATCCGCATTGCCGCCCCCCGGACGTCTGTCACCTGTCAATCACCATGTGATCGCATTGTTCCAGGATGCGATCACATGGTGAAGGGTCACACATGCACACTATGGCTGGTGCATGTGCATAGACCCTATGGTCATGGCCGCTGCATGCGAACGCAGCGTCTGCGTCCAGCTCTAAATACGGCCCCATGTTCGGAGTATAACAAGCTGTTCTGTCAGATATGCAGGAGGTAAAAGTATTATTTCCTATGCACAAATTTTCCCTGAAATGTCTTGTTCTAAAGAATCTACATCGTTCGCATTGGGAATCAGCGAGATGCAACACAGACCATACACAAAGGGGAAAGGGCAGGAGTTTCCAAACCCATTTCTCTAGCACATTGTATTCCGGTTAATGGGTCTGTCAGAATGTCTCACCCACGTACTCATTCACTTATTCTCATTAATATTGCCATGTATTTATTAGGTCCTAAAATACTTTCCTCTGTGCCGTGTGCTAAGGAGGTGACTCATACCTAAACTGGTAATAAAATAAGTTGAAAGGAGAATTATAATGTATGCTGGTTACCATGTAAACCAAGTTGGATAACACTTGACTATAAATCTGCCTGACTCCGACCAATTTCTACTCCAACAGCTTATGATTCCGACCCAGCGCAAAAGTTACAGTTGAGCAAAACATATTGCAGTGCAATGGGTGCAAATACAAACTTTTACAGCACGCAGGGCAAGCACTGTCCACTGCACATACAGTACATACTGACCTGCTCTTGTTTTACGCTGCATCATTGAGTTGGACTAGGCTCTGACCTCATATCATTGTTGTGAATCCAGGAGGCAAGATGACACTCTCAGGAGAATTCCCAGAAATTCGGAACCATCCAGGATGTGCCAGGAGAATAGGTAAGGATGCCCTATATCGGGCTTTGGTGGGTATTTGGACCTACCGTTAAATACTGGTGTCAGCAGGTAGGATACAGCGGTGATCCTTTATTTACCTTTGCTTTCTCTAACGTCCTAAGTGGATGCTGGGGACTCCGTCAGGACCATGGGGAATAGCGGCTCCGCAGGAGACAGGGCACAAAAAGTAAGCTTTTAGGATCACATGTTGTGTACTGGCTCCTCCCCCCATGACCCTCCTCCAAGCCTCAGTTAGGTTTTTGTGCCCGTCCGAGCAGGGTGCAATCTAGGTGGCTCTCCTAAAGAGCTGCTTAGAAAAAGTTTTTTAGGTTTTTTATTTTCAGTGAGTCCTGCTGGCAACAGGCTCACTGCATCGAGGGACTTAGGGGAGAGAATTTCAACTCACCTGCGTGCAGGATGGATTGGATTCTTAGGCTACTGGACACCATTAGCTCCAGAGGGAGTCGGAACACAGGTCTCACCCTGGGGTTCGTCCCGGAGCCGCGCCGCCGACCCCCCTTACAGATGCTGAAGATTGAAGGTCCGGAAACAGGCGGCAGAAGGCTCTTCAGTCTTCATGAAGGTAGCGCACAGCACTGCAGCTGTGCGCCATTGTGTCACACACTTCACACCAGACGGTCACGGAGGGTGCAGGGCGCTGCTGGGGGCGCCCTGGGCAGCAATATATAATACCTTTTATGGCAAAAGAATACATCACATATAGCCATTAAGGCTATATGTATGTATTTAACCCATGCCAAATGTCTAAAACTCCGGGAGAAAAGCCCGCCGGAATAGGGGGCGGGGCTTATTCTCCTCAGCACACAGCGCCATTTTCCTGCTCAGCTCCGCTGTGAGGAAGGCTCCCAGGACTCTCCCCTGCACTGCACTACAGAAACAGGGTAAAACAGAGAGGGGGGGCATATTTTGGCGATATTTTTATATATTTAAGCGGCTATAAGGAACAACACTTATATAGGGTTGTTCCCATATATATTATAGCGCTTGGGTGTGTGCTGGCAAACTCTCCCTCTGTCTCCCCAAAGGGCTAGTGGGGTCCTGTCTTCGATAAGAGCATTCCCTGTGTGTCTGCTGTGTGTCGGTACGTGTGTGTCGACATGTATGAGGACGATGTTGGCGTGGAGGCAGAGCAATTGCCGATAATGGTGATGTCACCCCCCAGGGAGTCGACACCGGAATGGATGGCTTTGTTTATGGAATTACGTGATAATGTCAGCACATTACAAAAATCAGTTGACGACATGAGACGGCCGGCAAACCAGTTAGTACCTGCCCAGGCGTCTCAGACACCGTCAGGGGCTGTAAAGCGCCCTTTACCTCAGTCGGTCGACACAGACCCAGAAACAGACACTGAATCTAGTGTCGACGGTGATGAAACAAACGTATTTTCAAGTAGGGCCACACGTTATATGATCACGGCAATGAAGGAGGCTTTGCATATCTCTGATACTACAAGTACCACAAAAAGGGGTATTATGTGGGGGGTGAAAAAACTACCTGTAGTTTTTCCTGAATCAGAGGAATTAAATGATGTATGTGATGAAGCGTGGGTTAACCCAGATAGAAAAATGCTAATTTCAAAAAAGTTATTAGCATTATACCCTTTCCCGCCAGAGGTTAGGGCGCGCTGGGAAACACCCCCTAGGGTGGATAAGGCGCTCACACGCTTATCGAAACAAGTGGCGTTACCGTCTCCTGATACGGCCGCCCTCAAGGATCCAGCTGATAGGAGGCTGGAAACTACCCTGAAAAGTATATACACTCATACTGGTGTTATACTGCGACCAGCCATCGCCTCAGCCTGGATGTGCAGTGCTGGGGTCGTCTGGTTGGATTCCCTGACTGAAAATATTGATACCCTGGATAGGGACAGTATTTTATTGACTATAGAGCAATTAAAGGATGCTTTCCTTTATATGCGAGATGCGCAGAGAGATATTTGCACTCTGGCATCGAGAGTAAATGCGATGTCCATATCTGCCAGAAGGAGTTTATGGACGCGACAGTGGTCAGGTGATGCGGATTCCAAACGACATATGGAAGTATTGCCGTATAAAGGGGAGGAATTATTTGGCGTCGGTCTATCGGATCTGGTGGCTACGGCAACTGCCGGAAAATCCACTTTTTTACCTCAGACCCCCTCCCAACAGAAAAAGACACCGTCTTTTCAGCCGCAGTCCTTTCGTTCCTATAAGAACAAGCGGACAAAAGGACAGTCATATCTGCCTCGGGGCAGAGGAAGGGGTAAGAGAGGGCAGCAAGCAGCCCCTGCCCAGGAACAGAAGCCCTCCCAGGGTTCTGCAAAGCCCTCAGCATGACGCTGGGGCCTTACAAGCGGACTCAGGAACGGTGGGGGGTCGACTCAAGAATTTCAGCGCACAGTGGGCTTGCTCACAGGTGGACCCCTGGATTCTACAGGTAGTATCTCAGGGTTACAGGTTGGAATTCGAGAAGTCTCCCCCTCGCCGGTTCCTAAAGTTTGCTTTGCCAACGTCTCCCTCGGACAGGGCGACGGTATTGGAAGCCATTCACAAGCTGTTTGCTCAGCAGGTGATAGTCAAGGTACCCCTCCTACAACAGGGAAAGGGGTATTACTCCACGCTATTTGTGGTACCGAAGCCGGACGGCTCGGTAAGACCTATTCTAAATCTCAAATCTTTGAACCTGTACATACAAAAATTCAAGTTCAAGATGGAGTCACTCAGAGCAGTGATAGCGAATCTGGAAGAAGGGGACTTTATGGTGTCCCTGGACATAAAGGACGCTTACCTGCATGTCCCAATTTGCCCTTCACATCAAGGGTACCTCAGGTTCGTGGTGCAAAACTGTCATTATCAGTTTCAGACGCTGCCGTTTGGATTGTCCACGGCACCTCGGGTCTTTACCAAGGTAATGGCCGAAATGATGATCCTTCTACGAAGAAGAGGCGTATTAATTATCCCTTACTTGGACGATCTCCTGATAAGGGCAAGATCCAGAGAACAGCTGGAAGACGGAGTAGCACTAACCCAACTAGTGCTGCAACAACACGGGTGGATTCTGAATTTTCCAAAATCTCAGTTGACCCCCGACGACACGTCTGCTGTTCCTGGGAATGATTCTGGACACGGTTCAGAAAAAGGTGTTTCTTCCGGAGGAGAAAGCCAGGGAGTTATCCGAACTTGTCAGGAACCTCCTAAAACCAGGGACAGTGTCTGTGCATCAATGCACAAGAGTCCTGGGAAAGATGGTGGCTTCTTACGAAGCGATTCCATTCGGCAGATTCCACGCACGAACTTTTCAGTGGGATCTGCTGGACAAATGGTCCGGATCGCATCTGCAGATGCATCAGCGGATAACCTTATCGCCACGGACAAGGGTGTCTCTTCTGTGGTGGTTGCAGAGTGCTCATCTGTTAGAGGGCCGCAGATTCGGCATACAGGACTGGGTCCTGGTGACCACGGATGCCAGTCTGAGAGGCTGGGGAGCGGTCACACAAGGAAGAAACTTCCAGGGAGTATGGTCAAGCCTGGAGATGTCTCTTCACATAAATATACTGGAGCTAAGAGCGATTTACAATGCTCTAAGTCTGGCAAAACCCCTGCTTCAGGGTCAGCCGGTGTTGATCCAGTCGGACAACATCACGGCAGTCGCCCACGTAAACAGACAGGGCGGCACAAGAAGCAGGACAGCAATGGCAGAAGCTGCAAGGATTCTTCGCTGGGCGGAAGATCATGTGATAGCACTGTCAGCAGTATTCATTCCGGGAGTGGACAACTGGGAAGCAGACTTCCTCAGCAGACACGATCTACACCCGGGAGAGTGGGGACTTCATCCAGAAGTCTTCCACATGATTGTGAACCGTTGGGAAAAACCAATGGTGGATATGATGGCGTCCCGCCTCAACAAAAAACTGGACAGGTATTGCGCCAGGTCAAGAGATCCTCAGGCAATAGCTGTGGACGCTCTGGTAACACCGTGGGTGTTCCAGTCAGTGTATGTGTTCCCTCCTCTGCCTCTCATACCAAAAGTACTGAGAATTATACGGCAAAAGGGAGTAAGAACGATACTAGTGGCTCCGGATTGGCCAAGAAGAACTTGGTACCCGGAACTTCAAGAGATGCTCACGGAGGATCCGTGGCCTCTACCTCTAAGACGGGACCTGCTTCAGCAGGGACCGTGTCTATTCCAAGACTTACCGCGGCTGCGTTTGACGGCATGGCGGTTGAACGCCGAATTCTAAAGGAAAAAGGCATTCCGGAAGAGGTCATTCCTACACTGGTAAAGGCCAGGAAGGAGGTGACTGCACAACATTATCACCGCATTTGGAGGAAATATGTTGCGTGGTGTGAGGCCAGGAAGGCCCCCACGGAGGAATTTCAACTGGGTCGATTCCTACATTTCCTGCAAACAGGATTGTCTATGGGCCTCAAATTGGGGTCCATTAAGGTTCAAATTTCGGCCCTGTCGATTTTCTTCCAGAAAGAATTGGCTTCAGTTCCTGAAGTCCAGACTTTTGTAAAAGGAGTACTACATATACAGCCCCCGGTTGTGCCCCCAGTGGCACCGTGGGATCTTAATGTAGTCTTGGATTTTCTCAAATCCCATTGGTTTGAGCCGCTCAAATCGGTGGAGATGAAGTATCTTACATGGAAAGTAACCATGCTACTGGCCCTGGCTTCAGCCAGGAGAGTATCAGAATTGGCGGCTTTATCATATAAGAGCCCATATCTGATTTTCCATACGGACAGGGCAGAACTGCGGACGCGTCCTCATTTTCTGCCTAAGGTGGTGTCAGCGTTTCACCTGAACCAGCCTATTGTGGTGCCTGCGGCTACTAACGAGTTGGAGGATTCCAAGTTGTTGGACGTGGTCCGGGCATTGAAAATATATATTTCAAGAACGGCTGGAGTCAGAAAGTCTGACTCACTGCTTATATTGTATGCACCCAACAAGATGGGTGCTCCTGCTTCTAAGCAGACGATTGCTCGTTGGATTTGTAGCACAATTCAACTTGCACATTCTGTGGCAGGCTTGCCACAACCTAAATCTGTCAAGGCCCATTCCACAAGGAAAGTGGGCTCATCCTGGGCGGCTGCCCGGGGAGTCTCGGCATTACAACTCTGCCGAGCTGCTACTTGGTCAGGGGCAAACACGTTTGCAAAATTCTACAAATTTGATACCCTGGCTGAGGAGGACCTTGAGTTCTCTCATTCGGTGCTGCAGAGTCATCCGCACTCTCCCGCCCGTTTGGGAGCTTTGGTATAATCCCCATGGTCCTGACGGAGTCCCCAGCATCCACTTAGGACGTTAGAGAAAATAAGAATTTACTTACCGATAATTCTATTTCTCGTAGTCCGTAGTGGATGCTGGGCGCCCATCCCAAGTGCGGATTGTCTGCAATACTTGTACATAGTTATTGTTACAAAAAAATCGGGTTGTTATTTGTTGTGAGCCGTCTGTTCAGAGGCTCCTACGTTTGTCATACTGTTAACTGGGTTCAGATCACAAGTTATACGGTGTGATTGGTGTGGCTGGTATGAGTCTTACCCGGGGTTCAATATCCTTCCTTATTGTGTACGCTCGTCCGGGCACAGTACCTAACTGAGGCTTGGAGGAGGGTCATGGGGGGAGGAGCCAGTACACACCATGTGATCCTAAAAGCTTACTTTTTGTGCCCTGTCTCCTGCGGAGCCGCTATTCCCCATGGTCCTGACGGAGTCCCCAGCATCCACTACGGACTACGAGAAATAGAATTATCGGTAAGTAAATTCTTATTATCTCATTGGGTCCCCCAGTCTTACTGAATACAATGTTTCCCCTGTCTTGCTTGTACTGCTACTTGTACATAAAAGAAGTCATGACATGAAGTTTAACATCACAGTCTTTAACTGGCACCCTCACATTATAAACTGCATCTAGATGGTTTAGAACAGGGGTGGCCAACCAGTCAGAGACAAAGAGCCAAAAAATCTTGATAGGTACGTCAAAGTGCCGACATCAAGACGAAGGCGCGTGTGCAAAAATGGGGTGAGACCTTGTGCCTGCTAGGCCACACACCTGGTATAAAAGACAATGGAAATGCCAGATCCATATAAAATAAATTTTAAAGCCAGAATCAACATAAAATACATTGAAAAAGACACTTCCACATAAAATAATTAAAAAATCCAGATCCACATAAAATATATTAAAAAGCCATATTCACATAAGACACTTCAGCTCCTCCATGTGTCACTCCAGCCAGCACCCTCCTGTGTCAATGTGTCACTCCAGCCAGCACCCTCCTGTGTCACTCTTTTCAGCTCCCCATTGTGTCTCTCCTGCCAGGATTCTCCTTTGTCACTCCAGCCAGCTCCCCATTGTGTCACTCTTGCCAGCACCCTCCCGTGTCACTCCAGCCAGCACCCTCCTGTATCACTCCAGTCAGCTCCCCCATTATGTCTCTCCTACCAGGATCCTTCTGTATCACTCCAGCTTCTCCTTGTGTCACTCCAGCCCACCCTCATATGTCACTACAGCCCAGTATCTGGCTCCCTCAGTTTTCAGTCGCCGTAGTGCTGCTGTGTGTCTGGTTGGAGTGCACCAGTTTCCAGGATCTGTTGCGGTCAGGTGACTGAGTGCCGGGAGCCACATTTGAATAAAGAAAAAGCCGCATGCGGCTCAAGAGCCACAGGTTGGCCACGGCTGGTTTAGAATGTTTCCGGAATACCAATTACATACCACACAATAGTCCCCATTTGGGTTGGACTGTCCCAGTTTTCTGGGTCCAAGGGCCATACTTTACTACTTTTTAGATTGCACTCAGAAGGAGATGCAGAAGGGAAGTGAAAAATATGAAAATATTAGCGTTTCATTGGCCCCACCATATGCATCGCCAAGTGGGCAGGACATGGCTTATACAGAGATTTCATCATCACCTCACCACCGCCAACAGTCCTCACTCATGAGAGTGGGTTTTGAAGAGGAGCTTTACATCCCCATGATGGGGTGTGGCTTAGTTTGTCCAGATATGTCAATCTGGAATGGTTATTATCTAATCTCTACTGCAACAAAAAAAAAAAAACTATTTGTGCCAGCAGGTCCGTACCACGGTAAGGTGAAGCTGTCCTGCTGCATTTTCAGGGATGAATTAAAAAACAAAAACAAAAAAACAAACAAACCTGTCTTACTATGGGGATTGACTAGTAGTGTTAAAGGAAAATAGATTGACGGGACTGCAACAAATTGCGCTATTAGTACCCCCTCTCCCCATGGCTCTAAATCTTCTAACACTAAGTCACTACAATGAATATGAGTGGCGGCGATTGAATCATCCAATAAGAATGCTTCACTCGCTTGCTCCCATGACGTCAGGTGGATGTCGGCACCTCTGCTTCACTGATGTACAGTTAGGTCTCATTTATATAGCGCTTCATCATCAAGAACCACATACTCAGTATTTTAACTGGGTCTCCCTATATCCTGAACAAATTCAATATGGCTCCAGAAAAAAAACATGTATGTAACTAAACAAAGACTCGTATCCTGTTCACAATCAATTATCTGTATGTTGAACAGTCCATTCTTAAACATCTGTTTTGTCTTGGTCTAAAAATAGCCAAACAAGCATCAATGTTTTGTAATTCAATCCTCTGCGATCACAACAATAAGCAATTGAGGCAAACACATTACAATTGGATGCCTTTGAATCTGGTCATTCATAATCATATTGTTTCATACAGGTTATAATTTTGATTGGACATATGGAATGTGGGACAGTTTATTATTTATATTATTAGCATTTAATTTATAGGCTGTCACAAAGTTCTTTAGGGACATACAGAACAGTGACATAATTACAAGCGTATATATACTGGCTAAGGATAAAATAAGAAGAGGGAGGGCCCTGCTCGTGAGAGATGTACTAAAGAGATACAAAGGGGGAAAGGGCGGAGTAGGTATGAAGAAATGGATTGCTACATTTGAGCAAAGGAAGAGGGCTTGGTTATAGTGCGTTGGGCTGCCCAAGGTCCCCACTTTATCGCCCCTAAAAACACCTTTCAATGCAGAATGCACATGTTGCTGGTACACGTGGCATTGCAGGGGCAACTATTAGGGTTATGGCTAAAACCAAGTTGGGGAAAGGAACTATGATGTCACCAGGGGGAGGAGCAAGGGCCGAACATGGTACAAGAAATGTACCCTCGCGTGCTCACTAAAAGATAGTAGTTGGTGGCATGGATAGTGAAAGAACTATCTCGCTGGCCTAGCTCCTCCCACTTGGTTCTAGCGTCAAGCCAACTATTAGTGGCACACATATCCCAAACATCCTGGCTCATGGCAGGTGTGCTTTATTCCGGTTCTTTCCTGCACCCAATCTGATAGGACTATTAATAATTAAACCATCAAGATTTGATTGCAATAGATTTATTGTTACTCACAAGAGCCACCATCAGGGAGAAGACTGCCGGGACAACCGTGGCTTCCCCCCCACCCAGGTTAGATAAGGAGCAGCCGCTGCCAGAAGCCTGCCTAGTGAGTGTGCTCTGCAATGGCTTCCTGATAAGGAGAAACATTTAATGAGTGTGTGTGTGTGAGGGGGGATCAATAAATGTGCTGACAGGGTGAGTGAATGTGTTAATGGGCACTGGGAAGTTGAAATTATTAATGAAGGTGTGAATGGGTTAATAAGTGCTAGGTGCAGGGAAGTTAATAGGTGCTAACTGAATGTATTAATGGGTGCCGTGTGATTATGGGAACTGATAGGGTGGAAGAATGTGCTAATGGGTGCTGGGAGAGTGAGTTGGTAATGAATTGGGGAGAGATGGGATAATTTATGCTCTGGGGTGGGGAGATTGATTAATAGTTCTTGGACAGGAAAAGGTTAGCAGATATTGTGTGGGGGAAATTTGTTAATTGATTATTGAAGGGTATGGCTGTTGTGTGGGTGTCAATGGGTGCTGCGAGGAAGGGTGAATGAGTCCTTGGGGGTAAATAGGTGTTGTAAATGGGGGTGGAGGTGAATGGATATATACAGCAATTCAATTGTTGTGCACGACCTGTTTTGGCAGTCCCAGGACACACAATTTCTGATGGCAGCCCTGTAATCACACATCAATTCTTGATTGAATAAGATTGTGTATGACCAACCAAGTCATTTAATGTCACTCAATTTGTACATTTGGTGAGAAAAAATAAATACATTTACAATATACTTCTCAGTGAGCTTTCGGCATACGACCAAAAGCAAAACAAGAAGATACAAAGGGTTTATTTTCATACTTCTGCTGCCTGGTTTTACGCATTCCTTGAAATAATAAGTGTGTTAATTATTCTCATCAGCTGTGCTAGAATCTGCTCTGAGATCTGCACTTAGATGCTCTCCAAGACTTATAAGGCAGATTTGTCTGCAGTTCTTAAAAGAAATCCCATCGAGGAAAGGACAGAATTAATTTACTCCAACAATGCAGGAATAAATGAGTTATTCTAGCCAGATTTGCAGAGATACTGCCTTGCCCCAAGATGAGCCGTGTAATATCTGACTGGATGCAGGTATGTTGGCAGACCAGTGCTATTCCGTCTGGCCTGGCTTCAGGGGGAATGCCTGACTGTTGGGACTGAACAGCATCATTCTCACAGAGGTGGGCAATGAGTTACAATGTAAGTCCTGTTAGCTCACACTCAGCCACCCTCCGCATCTCCTAGAAGGATGTCTGAAAAGTTGACAAATATGTGGTAAAGGCGATCGGAGAATAACCTTTATCGAACTGTGGGGCAGATGTATTAAGCCTGGAGAGGTGATAAAGAAGTGATAAGTGGATGGTGATGACACACCAGGCAATTATTATGGGTTTAAAAAATGACAGTTAGGAGCTGATTGGCTGGTGCGTTATCACCTTGCACTTATCACTGCTTTATCACTTTTCCAGGCTTAATACATCTGCCCCAAAGTGTAGTTATTTTTATTGACTGTACTAACAGGCCCCAGTGAAGTGAGCCTCGTTCAATCTCTTGAAGAAATCTCTTGCAGAACACATGCCACCTACACAGAGCAGAGGCAGTTATTATGCTACTTGGACCAATATTCATAAGTATTCAGCCAATCCATTCACTGGGACACAGGGGGTGATACATCAAGCCTTGGGGGGAGATAAAGTGGAGCATTTGTGCAAACCAGACAATTAACTGTTCTTTATCTAGCACAGTCTCTTTTAGGTAAGGCCATCAAATAGTTCTTTACATTGATGGCAGGAAACCATCAAGAGTTTGAACCATCGATGGGCATCACTAGCTCTGGACATGTGACTGTGGCAGTCAAATCGGAGAAGGGGTGGGGCTAAGTGTCTCGTGACATGGGTGAGGATAAACACATCCAAAAGAAAAGCCCAAAAAAACAACAAAAAACCCATTGCAGCATCACCTCTGCAAAAATGGATGTTGGCCACCAGTAGTCCCTTTACGATCGTATACATTTTGGATCAAGAACCACCTCCATGTACTGTACTGATCTGATATAGAGTTGGACTGGGTGCAGAACATCTGACTTGGTTGCCAAGGGTTAAAGTTTAGGTACTACTTACACAATTGTATTGAATAAGCCCTAAATAGCAGCTAAGGGCCCACATGTAATGCAAACACCATGTAGACATCAGAATGAATAATACTCACCACTGTTGTACCTCCTTCTCCGTAACTGCAAGACAAAACAAGAGGGGATTAGGACCATCAGACTGCACAGAATCCCCCAACGTAATACACCCAACACATCAGACCTCACAGAGAGCAAGCAGCATACGTCAGTTCTATTTTAAGCTTAATCATTAACACAGCACAAAGTTTTTTTTTTATCAATGAATCATGCAGCAATCTAGAAAACTGTTACAGAAACATGGATCACCTAATCCAAACTAAACTGCAATAAAAAAAGGAAAAGTGAGAGTAACTGGGCAGCCGTTCCCTGATGTTAAGACATCCAGCCGAAAGGTCAAAATAAAGTTTGCAAAGTTTTTGACACTGTGAATCAAATGTTCTATTCAGTTGTGTTAGGAAGACTCCCCAGTAACAATTTAGCCCACACAAAAGGTTTAATTTTTAGTTATTAGTATTTTTTATTTGCCAGCTCCCAATTTTATAGCAGATGGAACATGTCCAATACAAATGCATTCAAGAGAGACAGACATTATAGTAGCTCACAAAGGAAGCCGAGTAATCCAGCTTCTGCATAACAGAAAGCAAAGGTGACTTCAGATGTTCTGCCCTGGTTTTCCCAAATGCAGACAATTTGTGAGCGGTGAATTATATGAAGGTACATTTTTATTACCATAATTCAACTGAGGTTAGTCCGCAAATGGAAAGTGTGAAAAGCAGAAAGAGTATTACCTAACTGCAAAATGAAGTTGCCAGGCATAAGCTTTTACAGCGTCCAGCCTCTATATTTTATATACATATATCTAAGCTCTGGAAAAAGGGGATCAGTATGTTATATCGCCGTGTGGTATCCTGGCGCTCGAAATACTGACGCTGGGATACCGAACATTGAAAGACCAACAGGGGTGAGTTAATGGTGTTCTACCCTCTCCCCACCCCCCTAACCCTCCCTGCGTGCTGCCTAACCCTAACCACCCTCCATTGTGACTGACCCTAACCACCCCCTAGAGGTGCCTAAACCTAACCCCCCCCTTTCCGCAGCCTAAACCTAACCCTACCACCCCAAAGCCTAACCCTCGGAGGGGGATGCCTAACCTTAACCTCCCGGCATCCTAACCCTAACCCCCCAGGACACAGCCTAACCCTAAACCTCCCCACCGCAGGCTAAACCTAACACCCCACGCCCTGCGGCTTACCTCTGCTGCGGTGCAGTGTCTCCTGGATCGGGATTCCGGCGCCAGGATCTTGCTTCCTTTCTGGATGCCGGTGTCGGCATTCAGACTGGTGTCTGTATTCTGACTGCCGGGTTCCCGACAGCAGGTATCCTGACTGCATCCCGGTAAAAGAACGGAGGTTCAGACCAGGAGTAGCTGGAAAGTCTGTACTTAACAGCCATGAAGTGGGCTTGTTGCTACCTACTAGACTAGAGCAATGATTCTTACTACACCATAGATGAGTATATGTTCTACCGGCAGGTGGGATGCCGGCTGCCAGTATACCGACAGCGGCATCCCGTCTGCCGGAATCCCGGCAGCGAGGCCCATAGTGTGTTCGCTGCGATAGTCTTGCTTCGGGCCTGGTGTCTCGATTCGCTCGCCACAGGTTATATTCCTGCTTGGTTGGTGGTGTAGACACACCAACTGAGTGGGAATAACCTGCGGCGGTGGGGATTCTGGGCGTCGGTATTTCACCAGCTGCTGGGATCTTGGTCTCCTGATCGCCAGCATCCCGACAGCCGGTATATTAACTGCACCCCCATAGACGGATATGGGGCGAGTAGTTTCTTTCTAATGGACATGCAATGAAGGTGTAGAATATGGATGACATTACTCATTGGCAGGGTCACCAATGCTGTAAGCTCTGCCTTGTAATGGGATATTCAGGTATGGCTAGCACGGCAATGACAGTGGCCCAGATTGTGCCAGTCAATTGAACTCTGAACAGGTTAAAAAAATGTGACAGTCTCTACTGTGAAGTTTGGTCTGCACTGGCGTCACCAGATGCGCTCTGCATGGTTCTGTGGGTTGGTTACCAAAATAAAGTCACTATAATTTGGTAATAGGAATTGGCTTTACCTCCTGTGCCAGAGACTGCAGAGAGATCCAACATTCTTTCAAAGGATCTAATTTATGTTTGTACGCAATGACGATGTTCATGCAGCAATTATTGGTAGATTGCGCTTGTGCACGATAGCACTGCGCTCGCACCAAGGTAACTTTGCAATGCCGCTTCCAGTGAGGATTATTTGCAGAGTGATTGACATGAAGAAACCGTTTGGGGGAGGTGACGGGGACTGGCAGCAAAACCACAGACGCGTCATGACCGTTTTTGTGGAGTGCATCTATCTTCAGCTGCGATCATGTATGTAGAGAAACATGGCGCCTGTGTCGCCATGCTGCAGTCCGTCTGTGTGTTCATAGACTCACTTGTTACTGCGTCGGTGCTACGTATGTGTACGCAGTTGCTGAGGACTTTTGTGATGGCTCCTGTCGGCATCTCTATTCTTTTCTGGGCGTCAGCTTTACCTGCAATTATTGGCCTGAAAAATCGCAGCTGCAAGCGCAGCCTGCACAAATCTGAATCAGGCCCAAATTCCATAGGATCCATAAGATGCGATATCATGTAATTAATAGAAATGCATAAACTGGGACAAATAAGGCCATGCTCTCAATCCAACTGTATTGCCAACACTGTCTTTTCCGTCTCTCCAAATCCCTAGGCCCATTGCCTGTTTTTACCAGCTGTATAACTCGTAAGTGCCCTGCAATAACACAAAACCGTTGGCAGTGTACAATGCTGCCAGAACTATGGGCCTGCTACTGAGTCACATGCAATGGCGATGTTCAGACATGAGGGATTTTTTGCTACTGCAGGTGTGTGATTACAGAACATACGTTACACAGTATGCTTGTACACCAGGGGAAGTGCTGATACTAGCATTAGCATTCATACCCCTTTTCCACTTACGATCACGGGTCGCAGCCGGGAGCCTGACACGGGAGCTGCCCCCTGCTGCGACCCGTGCTCGTCCCCTTTCCCATCAGCAGTCACAACCCGGCATATGCCGGGTTGGTGACGCTTCTAGTGACGCGGCAGGGGCGGCGCAGGGAGATCACATGATCTCCCAGCGCCGCCCTTCCATACAGTGTAAACGGGAGCCGTGTCGCATCGACACGGCTCCCGTTTACACTAGAACCCTACCCGGATCATTCCCGTGTCCTACCCAGGTAAATAGCCGGGTAGGATTCACGGGTCACTTGATCCGGGTTGACCCTTTTCCACTTGCCAAAAACACGTAAATGCGCGCCCCCGTGCATTTACCCGTGTTTTTTGAGCTAGTGGAAAAGGGGCATTAGTCACAGATGCGACTCCAGCAAAAGATACGAAAGCATTCCTGCTACATTGGTAGTTTCCTCTCTGGGAGAAGATGCAGGTGGGCCATGACAGGGGTGGGACTATGCACACCATTAGTCTCCACCCCTCCTCCTAAAATGCCACAATTAGCAAATTTGCACAGGGGAGGGGCCAAAATTATGCAAAACCACAGAAATGCCTCACTACGCTCCGCCCCCTCCTCATGGACCACAGATTTTCTATATTATTCTCCCTATTCTGCCCTCATTAGGAAGTGGGCAGGATGTGGGAGGGGTGCGGGGGCCTGCCACCCCCTCCCCATTAAAATAATAAATAAATAAATAAATAAATAAATAAATTGGGGAGGAAAAAAGGAGTCTCCGGCAGGTCCTGGGTGAGTAATGTGTTCAGCAGCAACATAAGTGTTGACTTTGTTATCTCTTACACATAAAGAGCATTTCTACTAATTGTGTAGGAAAACTGTGCAATAACTGTGCAATGTGCATCTTACACATTATAACACCACCCCTGGATACGGTGCTCGTAACCCCACTTTACATGAACAATACGCAGTAGTACATGAAGAAATGTTCTAGAAAATAGATTTCCAGCACTGCACAAACCATGTTAATGTGATTTGGTGACAATTCCACAGCAGGACATAAATGCTGTATCTCTTTAGAAAAATGTTATTCAAAATTTACAGCAAGCATGACAGGATTCTTTGGAAAACAGTGGAGGGGAGATGCATTATTAAGCCTTGGAAAGAGATAAAGTGGAGAAGTCTCCCAAAATAGCCAATCAGCTTCTGTCATTTATCTAGCACGGCCTATAAAATGACAGTTACAAGCTGATGGGTTGCTACTTCTCCACTTTCTCGGTCTCTAAGGTTTGGTACATCTCTCTCCTGGGTGTCATTTTGTCACAGTTATAGTCACATTGATAATGTATTTGTCCCTTTCAACAATGGATAAACTTAATGTAATCTCTTGTAAAACAACATTCTGATCCATTCTGAGATTTGCCTGACTGCCGGCCCCTTACACACAGGTTACACAGCCAATATGTGACTGAACTAGTTACATAACAAGGCAGCCAATAAGCTGTCTAGGAAACAGTGACATCACTGAGTCACATCATAACCATCATTCGTGAGGCATGGTCACCCATGTGACTGAAGAGGCGCCACTCTCATGTATATTAGTTCAGACCACAAAATAGGTCACAAGAAAAATGCCACATGTAATAAAGTCACCTCACTCATGATGAATTTAAGACAAAAAATAAAGCTAAACAGGACAGTGTTTTAGGGGTGGGGGGGAAACAGAAGTTTTCTGTAATGAATGAGGGGGCTTTTATTTATGCTGAAGACATGTGGCTTCTTTGTTTTTTTTCTTTCACATCTGGTGGGACCACATTGTGGTATTAGTTACAGCTCTCCCCGGATGGCACATTGGCACCATAATACCTCCTGATCTCTGTGTCATGTTACTTTGCTACCCCATTAAAATGCTCAGTAGACCACTTGATAAATTGGTGTAGTACTGTTACCAAATTATGAAGCCATGATTGCTGGTATATGGCAACAAAGGAATACATACTGTAATTTGCCTACTCCATGACAGAGTCCATAACTTCCACTTGATCTGGGAGACCTGCTAATCCCTCAGGAATTCCTTACTCCCTGGTACTTGCTATTAAGTTGTTTTTTTTCCTTTCCTCCAAGTCCTCCTAGGGCTCATGTTTGGCAGGCCGCTTGTGCCCTAAGATACTTCTAACCTTTCCTTCCCCGCCCTCCTCACTATCCCTCTTCCCCTTTCCCGCCCTCCTCACCATCCCTCTTCCCCGCCGTCCCTCTTCCCCTTTCCTGCGCTCATCACTATCCTCCTTTCCCGCCCACTCACCATCCCTCTTTCCCCTTTCCTGCCCTCTCACCATCCCCCTTTCCCGCCCTCTCACCATCGCTCTTCTCCTTTCCCACCCTCCCACCGCTTGTGCTCTAAGATAGTTCTAACCCTTCCCTTTCCCGCCCTCCTCACCATCCCTTTTCCCCTTTCCCGCCCTCCTCACCATCCCTTTTCCCCTTTCCCGCCCTCTTCACCATCCCTCTTCCATTTTCCCACTCTCCTCACCATCCCCTTTCCCGACCTCCTCTTCATCCCTCTTCCCCTTTCCCGGCTTCCTCACCATCCCTCTTCCCCTTTCCTGCGCTCATCACCATCCCCCTTTCCCGCCCACTCACCATCCCTCTTTACCCTTTCCTGCCCTCTCACCATCCCTCTTTCCAGCCCTCTCACCATCCCCCTTTCCCGCCCTCTCACCATCTCTCTTCTCCTTTCCCACCCTCTCACCATCCCTCTTCCCCTTTTTCGCCTCCTCTCACTATTCCTCTTCTCCTTTCCCGCCCTCCCTTTCCCTCGCCCTCCCTTTCCCTTTTTCCTGCCCTCTCACCAAACCTCTTTCCCTTTCCTGTAACACAATAGAAAGAAGAAGAAAAAATTTTATAACACCACAGTACTGCTTCTTTCTGTTGTTCTCTCTATGGGTGGGATGCACTAAAGGAAAAATATGGTAATAACCCTGTTTGTTTGTTTTTGCCACATTTCCACATGCACTGCGCGCTCTCTCCCGGGCTATGGTGCGGAGGAGCTTGCCTATGGGCTTCTTTCTGCCCTGTGCTGTGATTCCTCCCAGCATCCCCCGCGGCTGACGCATCAATCTGTGCATGCGCAGACGGACTCCCGACGCTAATACCTGGAAGCCCAGTTTTACCTATACTGTATATATGCCTGCAATTTGTTTCTTCTACTGCCTGTTTTTTCTCTCTCTCTCTCTCTGTTATAATAAAAAGATTACAAAAAATTAAAATGTGAGCCTTCTAAGTGGTAGCAGTTGAGATTTTTTAATTGTGCCCTGCTGCAGATTTCCCCACCTTTCAGTTTCCACCCATAAGGAAACACTTCTAGTTTATCTGCCAAGAACCTGATTGGCACAAACCTGGATACACACGAACGGGCGCAAAACCAGGATGATTTGATTTAGCATCAATATGCCCCATTTTCATAGGGTAAAATAAGATTTTAAACCTACGGGTAAATCTTTTTCTCGTAGTCCGTAGAGGATGCTGGGGACTCCGTAAGGACCATGGGGATAGACGGGCTCTGCAGGAGACATGGGCACTTTAAGAAAGACTTTAGATCTTGTGTGCACTGGCTCCTCCCTCTATGCCCCTCCTCCAGACCTCAGTTAGAGAAACTGTGCCCAGAGGAGACGGACAGTACGAGGAAAGGATTTTTGTTAATCCAAGGGCAAGATTCATACCAGCCACACCAATCACACCGTATAACTTGTGATATACTACCCAGTTAACAGTATGAAAACGACATAGCATCAGTCCAAGACCGATGAGACTATAACATAACCCTTATTTAAGCAATAACTATATACAAGTCTTGCAAAATTAGTCCGCACTTGGGACGGGCGCCCAGCATCCTCTACGGACTACGAGAAAAAGATTTACTGGTAGGTTTAAAATCTTATTTTCTCTTACGTCCTAGAGAATGCTGGGGACTCCGTAAGGACCATGGGGATTATACCAAAGCTCCCAAACGGGTGGGAGAGTGCGGATGACTCTGCAGCACCGATTGAGCAAACAGGAGGTCCTCCTCAGCCAGGGTATCAAACTTATAGAACTTTGCAAAGGAGTTTGAACCCGACCAAGTAGTAGCTCAGCACAGCTGTAGCGCCGAGACCCCTCTGGCAGCCGCCCAAGAAGAGCCCACCTTCCTAGTGGAATGGGCCTTGACCGATTTAGGTAACGGCAATCCCGCCGTAGAATGCGCCTGCTGAATCGTGTTACAGATCCAGCGAGCAATAGTCTACTTTGAAGCAGGGGCACCAATCTTGTTGGTTGCATACATGACAAACAGTGCTTCTGTTTTTCTGACTGTAGCCGATCTGGCCACGTAAATTTTCAAAGCCCTGACCACATCAAGGGACTCGGGATCCTCCAAGTCACGCGTAGCCACAGGCACCACAATAGTTCATATGAAGGGATGAAACCACTTATGGCAGGAATTGAGGACGGGTCCACAATTCCGCTCTATCCATATGGAAAACCAAATAGAGGCTTTTATGTGATAAAGCCGCTAATTCCGACACTCACCTAGCCGAAGCCAAGGCTAATAACATGACCACCTTCCAAGTGAGATTTTTCAACTCCACCATTTTAAGTGGTTCAAACCAGTGTGAATTAATGAAACTTAACACCACGTTAAGGTCCCAAGGCGTCACCGGAGGTACAAAAGGAGGCTGAATATGCAGTACTCCCTTCACAAAAGTTTGTACTTCAGGGAGAGAGGCCAATTCCTTTTGAAAGAAAATGGATAAGGCCGAAATCTGAACCTTAATAGATCCTAATTTTAGGCCGAAATTCACTCCAGTTTGCAGGAAGTGAAGGAAACGGCCCAGATGGAATTCTTCCGTAGGAGCATTCATGGCCTCGCACCAAGAAACATATTTTCGACATATACGGTGATAATGTTTAGATATCATGTCCTTCCTAGCCTTTATTAGCGTAGGAATGACCTCATCCGGAATACCCTTATCCACTAGGATCCGGCGTTCAACCGCCATGCCGTCCAACGCAGCCGCGGTAAGTCTTGGAATAGACATGGCCCCTGTTGCAGCAGGTCCTGTCTTAGAGGAAGAGGCCACGGATCTTCTGTGAGCATTTCCTGCAGATCCGGATACCAGGTCCTTCGTGGCCAATCTGGAACAATGAGGATTGTTCTCATTCCTCTCCCTCCTACCATTCTCAACACCTTGGGTATGAGAGGAAGAGGGGGAAATACATAGACCGACTGGAACACATACGGTGTCACTAGGGCATCTACAGCTACTGCCTGAGGGTCTCTTGACCTGGTGCAATACCTCTGTAGCTTCTTGTTGAGGCGGGACGCCATCATGTCTATCTGTGGCAGTTCCCACTGACTTGCAATCTGTGCGAAGGCTTCCTAAAGAAGTCCTCTCTTGGATGCAGGTTGTGTTTGCTGAGGAAGTCTGCTTCTCAGTTGTCCACTCCCGGAATGAACTGCTGAAAATGCGCTTACATGATTTTCCGCCCAGCGGAGAATCCTGGTGGCTTCTGCCATTTCCACTCTGCTCTTTGTGCCACCTTGGCAGTTTACATGAGCCACTGTGGTGATGTTGTCTGACTGGATCAGAACCAGTAGGTCGTGAAACAATGTTTCCGCTTGCCGAAGGGCGTTGTATATGGCCCTCAGCTCCAGGATGTTGATTTGAATACAAGTTTTTTGACTTGACCCAAAGACCTTGGAAGTTTCTTCCCTGTGTGACTGCTCCTCCACCTCGGAGGCTCGCGTCCGTGGCTACCAGAATCCAGTCCTGGATGGCGAACCTGCGACCCTGCAGAAGGTGAGCACTCTGCAGCCACCATAGGAGAGACACCTTGGCCCTAGGGGACAGGGTGATTAACTGATGCATCTGTAGATGTGATCCGGACCACTTGTTCCGTAGATCCCATTGGAAAGTCCTCGCATGGAACCTGCCGAAGGGAATGGCCCCGTAAGATGCCACCATCTTTCCCAGGACCCGAGTGCAGTGATGCACTGACACCTGTTTTGGCTTTAATAGGTTTTTTACCAGAGTCATTAGTTCCTGGGCCTTCTCTATCGGAAGATAAACCCATTTCTGGTCCGTATTCCGAATCATACCCAAGAAGGGCAGACGAGTCATAGGAACCAACTGTGGCTTCGGGATATTGAGAATCCAGCCGAGTTGCTGTGACACCTTCAGCGAAAGTGACACGCTGTTCAACACCTGCTCTTTTGATCTCGCCCTTATTAGGAGATCGTCCAAGTATGGGATAATTGTGACTCCTTGCTTGCGTAGGAGCACCATCATTTCCGCCAATTACCCTGAAATTGGTAATGACAATACTGTACCGTAATCCTCAGGTACGCCTGATGGGGTGGAAAAATGGGAACATGAAGGTATGCAGCCTTTATGTCTAGACACACCATAAAATCCCCCCCTTCCAGGCTGGCGATGATCGCTCTGAGCGATTCCACCTTGAATTTGAGCCTTTTCAAGTATAGGTTCAGAGATTTAAATTTTAAAATAGGTCTGACCGAACCGTCCGGTTTCGGGACTACAGCCAAGGTTGAGTAATATCCCCTTCCTTGTTGAAGGAGGGGAACCTTGAGCACCACCTGTTGGAGATACAATGTGTGACTTGTATTTAATATTATCTCCCTTTCTGGGGGAGAAGCCGGTAGGGCCGATAAGGAAAACCGGCGAGGAGGCACCTCTTCGAATTCCAGCTTGTAACCCTGAGAAACAATTTCTATTGCCCAGGGATCCACCTGTGAGTGAACTCAGATGTGGCTTAAGAGTCGAATACGTGCTCCCACTGGGGCGGACTCCCTTAGCGGAGCCCCAGCGTCATGCGGTGGATTTAGTAGAGGCCGGGGCGGACTTCTGTTCCTGGGAACTAGCTGTGCCCTGCGCCCTTACCTCTGGTAAGAAAGGACGCTCCTCGTACTTTCTTGTTTTTCTGCGACCGAAAGGACTGCATTTGATAATGTCGTGCTTTCTTAGGCTGTGAGGGAATATAAGGCAAAAGATCAGATTTACCAGCTATAGCTGTGGAGACCAGGTCCGAGAGCCCTTCTCCACACAATTCCTCACCCTTGTAAGGTAAAACCTCCATATGCCTCTTTTAGTCGGCATCACCTGTCCATTGCATGTTCCACAGGACACGTCTAGCAGAAAACGACATAGCGTTGACTCTAGAACCCAGTAGACCAATGTCTCTTTGAGCATGTCTTATATATAACACAGCATCTTTTATATATCCTAGGGTCAATAACATGTTATCCTTATCTAGGGTTTCAATCTCCGCTGATAAGGTATCTGTCCACACTGCTACAGCGTTATAAACCCCTGCCGACACAATCGCCGGTCTAAGTAGTGTACCAGAATGTGTGTAAATGGACTTCAAAGTACTTTTCTGCATGCTCTCTGCAGGATCCCTGAGGGTAGCTGTATCTTGGTATGTCAGCGCTACCTTTTGGGTAAACGTGTCAACGCCTTGTCCACCCTAGGGGAGGATTCCCATCGTATCCTGGCCCTAGCAGGGAAAGGATACGCCATGAGAATTCTTTTGGGAAACGGCAGTTTCTTGTCTGGAGATTCCCGCTCTTTTTCACACAATTCATTTGGTCATGAGAGGGGGGAAATGTTATCTCAGCTTTCTTCCCCTTAAACATGTGTACCCTCGTGTCAGGGACAGATGGGTCATCAGTGATATGCAAAACATCTTTTATTACAATAATCATATATTGAATACTTTTCTGCCAGTTGTGGCTGTAACTTTGCATCATCGTAGTCGACACTGGAGTCAGACTCCGTGTCAGTATCAGTGTCTATTATTTTGGATAGTGGGCGTTTTGAGACTCTGAAGGTCCCTGCGACATAGGGACAGACATGGGTAGATTCCCTGTCTGTTCTCTAATCTTTTGTGCAATAAATTTACCTCAGCACTTAATTCCACATATCCAGTCAGGTGTCGGCGTTGTCGACGGAGACACCACACACACACATTTGCTCCATCTCCTCCTTAGAAGAGCCTTTTACCTCAGACATGTCGACACACACGTACCGACACACCACACACTCAGGGAATCCTCTTATCTGAAGACAGTTCCCCCACAAGGCCCTTTGGAGAGACAGAGAGAGAGTATGCCAGCACACACCCAGCGCTAATACCCCAGGAAAAACACACAATGTGTTTACCCAGTAGCGCTGTAATACTATTATTTGCTGCCAATTATGTGCCCCCCCCCCCCCCCTCTTCTCTGAAACCCCCTTTCACCGTGGATAAGCAGGGGAGAGTCCGGGGAGCTTCCTCTCAGCTGTGCTGTGGAGAAAATGGCGCTGGTGAGTGCTGAGGGAGAAGCCCCGCCCCCTCGGCGGCGGGCTTCTGTCCCGCTTAAATATAATAAAAACTGGCGGGGGCTCTTTATACATACAGTGCCTAGCTGTATATATATCTCTTTTGCCAGAAATGAGGTTTATATTGCTGCCCAGGGCGCCCCCCCTGCGCCCTTACAGTGACTGCCGTGTGTGAGGTGTGTGGGAGCAATGGCGCACAGCTGCACTGCTGTGCGTTACCTCAGTGAAGATCATGAAGTCTTCTGCCGCCTCTGAAGTCTTCTTTTCTTCTCATACTCACCCGGCTTCTATCTTCCGGCTCTGTGAGGAGGACGGCGGCGCGGCTTCGGGACGAACTCCAGGGTGAGACCTGTGTTCTGACTCCCTCTGGAGCTAATGGTGTCCAGTAGCCTAAGAAGCAGAGCCTTGAAACTCACAGAAGTAGGTCTGCTTCTCTCCCCTCAGTCCCTTGATGCAGGGAGTCTGTTGCCAGCAGGCTCCCTGAAAATAAAAAACCTAACAAATATACTTTCTGTCAGAAAGCTCAGGAGAGCTCTCTGAAAAGCACCCAGTCTCCACTGGGCACAGTATCAAACTGAGGTATGGAGGAGGGGCATAGAGGGAGGAGCCAGTGCACACCAGATCTAAAGTCTTTCTTAAAGTGCCCATGTCTCCTTCGGAGCCCGTCTATCCCCATGGTCCTTACGGAGTCCCCAGCATCCTCTAGGACGTAAGAGAAAGTTGCAATTCCAAGTCTAATTTGAGCTGTATATAGCCTGAGATACAATACAAGCAGCGAGGGATGGCCATCAGAAAGGGTGGAAGTGGATTATGGCAGTGTTGCTGCCATCATTGCATCATGCCTAATGATGGCATGTAACCATCACTTTCAACCCCTCGTGCACATGTGCAAATGACTGTCTCTCATCAACACGCATTGGAACGAAGCAAGCTGGAACCATCGCCTTCATGCAACTGAATGGAAAAACTCCACCACTACGCTGAAAACATTGATGGTTACAAACCATTGGTTACCGATGGCCACAACTATGTGCAACCTTAATTATAGTGCATACAGCTCAAAAGCATAGACAAGAACATTCATCAAGTTAAAATCTTGTACTTGGTTTATGAAAGTAAAACATTTGTGGCTCATAGCGAAGAATTTCGTGTTCCATGTAAAAATAATGATTAGCATGCTGTCTCACAGCACTGAACTCTTTGTTTCAATTGCCACCAAGGCCCTAACTGTGTGGAGTTTGTATGTTCTCCCAGTCCTTGTGCGGGTTTCCTCCAGGTACTTAGGGTTTTTTTCCCCACAATAAAAAAATAACATACTGGCAGTTTGATAATTAACCCTAGTGTGTGTACATGTGTGTTTACATGTGGTAGGGAATATAGATTACAAGCTCCACTGCGGCAGGGACTGGTGTGAATGACTGAAAATTCTCTGTATAGCGCTGCGGAATATGTGTGCGATATTATATACCAGTTAGTAAAGGAGGTACTGTTAGACGCATGTCAAAGGGATGTGCTTTACTCGTGTCTGAGAGACTTTTCAGGGAACCGATGTGCAGGAAAAACACTTTGTAACTCTAACAACTAATTTGGTTATTATAATTGTCACTCTCCCATTACTGTATACACAATGAAAGCAGATGTATCATTGGTTGCTATGAGTCTTTTTCAGCTGGATTTTGTAATGGCTATCATTACTGCCTCACAGCAGTCATGAGTTTGATTCCCAACATGTCCCTGTGTCATACTTCCCGACTTCCTGGCTGCTCTCTCCGGGAGAGAGCAGCCAGGTCGGCTCAGCAGGGGGGTCGGGGCAGGGCAATGATGAGCAGAAGGGATGGGGCGTAGGCAGAATGGGGGTGGACGGAGTTGGTACGGGGCGTGGTTACCACGTCACTCTTTTTAAGCCACGCCCCCGCTCTGTAATGCCAATATTACCGGCATTATACAGCAGGAGGCGTGGTTATGATGACGCGATTCAACAAGAATCGCGTCACCGTCTGCCCAGACCGCCCACTTTACTCACTAAGTGGGCGGCTGGGCAGGGGAGACCAGACAAATTGTGAGACTTGGGATTTTCGGGAACCTCCAATCCATTCCAGGAGAGTAGGCAAGTATGCCCTGTGTTGAGTTTGTATGTTCTCCTTGTGCTTGCGTGCGTTTTCTCCGGGTACTCAGGTTTCCTCCCACAATCCAAAAATATACTGGTAAGTTAATTGGCTCCCAACAAAAATGAACCCTAGTGTGTCAGTGTGTGTACATACATGGGCAGAATAGATGGGCCAAGGGGTTCTTATCTGCCATCAAATTCTAGGTTTTTATCTGCACCAATTTTCCTAGAGTTTTTAAGTGCACGGCTTTCGCATCATGACCCGCTTATATATAAACTGCACTTATAAAGTATATACATCTACCAGCAGCTGTTATTGCTAATACCATTGGATCTTCACATTGCAGCTGCCAGTTCCTTACAGCTAGATGTAGTTGTGTGACATAAGTAGACAGATGCTCTATGTCTCTCGACCCTGAATCTAAGTGATCCATAGAGAGATTAGCCTGCCCTGAACTACATGCTCTCTAGTTCAACGTGTATTATTCAAGTTCTTTCATCTGCAGGATTTAAATGACGATCAGGACACCTCATTACAACCTGTCTTTTTCTTTTAATTGTTCCGTCATCTGTCACCCCTGTCTGAATCTGCCCTTGAAAGCGCATGATATATTAGTAATCACCTATGCTCCTGAGATTTCCAAATATGCTGTAAATTATCCCACATTGTAAAAGATATGGAGCAAACATGCAGTGACAAGATGTAAATCCAAAGGTCTGCTCTTTACGGGATACCAGCGTTTCAGATCTGAAATACAGTATCTAACAATTAGCTGCGGGGAAGAAAATAACGTTACTGCTTTCCGACTGTCTGTCCTGTACTTCATGCTAATAAAGGGGGTGTAGCCGTCCTGTGAGCTGTGTAAATAAAATCATTCAATGTCAGCCCAAATCTAAGGGCCCGATTCATACCTGATCACTGTCCTGCAAATTACACTGTCCTGCAATCAGTTAGTCGCCACCCAGGGGGAGTGAAAATTCGCCCCGTGCAAATGCATGTGTACGCTGTGCAAAACTTCTTCTCAGTCAGTGGACAGCTGCAAAGCAGTTTGCATCACACTCACCATCGAATGTTTTCTCATTCTCTGCAGTCTGCGCATAGCTCAATACTTACTCCGCCAGTGCGAAGAAATCAGGCTGATCGGGGCCGGAGCCGACGTCACACACCCTCCCTGAAAACGCTTGGGAACGCCTGTGAGACACTCCCAGAAAACGGCCAGTTACCACCCACAGACGTCCTCTTCCTGTCAATCACCTTGCGAACAGCCATGCGATTTAAATTTTTGCACCATCCTGTTGCTGTTTGGCGACACGCCTGTGCATGTCTGTGCATACGCATGCATAGTAGTTCGATAATCACACACTGTACGAAAACGCACAGCAGCGATCAGGTCTGAATCGGGCCCTTAGTCACTTCCTTTTATCTTTGGTGAACACGGGACCCAAACGATAAATCCTGAATTATTGTGAGAATATATAATATGTTGTTTGCGCAGGTGTGAATTCATTTTAGGCACATAGGAAACAGCTCTACAGACTTGCACTGGTTTTCAGAGCTGTGGAATGCTTCCAGTGGTCATTGTGCTGCAACAGGGAAAACGGTGACTCAGGAAGATGAGGCATGGCTGGGTCATCAGATACTTGCAAAATATTTAGTATATATTGTTCTCACTTTGCTTATCTTTTTTTTTTTTGAATAGAGTATTTTTATTCAACAAGAATGGAAGTAATACAGACATTTCAGTGTACACCGGGACATCCGGGTGGTATTACACAACATGTACAATCATATAGCCCCACCAAACCATATACTCATAGGTGTAAACATGACCGGCAGACATAAGGCCATTTAATATCAACCCACGGAAACAGTTTTTCTGAAGTCTGAAAATAAATGTCAACACATTCATAAAACATTTTCAAATTTCTCCCCAAACTAACTCAATAGACCCCCCAACTATGAGGCCAGATATGGCCTAAGTTTACACAAGTCCCAGATAACCAGGGCAACATTAAGGCACAATACCTCAAAGCTTGAGGGCAGGAGAGGAGTAAATAGAGTTAATCCAGAAGGACCATATTTTCCCGTGTTTCCTTCAACACGGTGTCGTTCACCAGGGCTTTAAATGCAGACATCGTAGGAGAATGTGGGGCCATCCATGTCCGCGCTATGGACACCTTGGCAAGGGCGCAAATGCTACGAGCATACAAGCCCTCCCACAGAGACCCAGAATCATGCCCTCCCACCCCCAAAATGCAGAATTCCGGAGTCAGCATACCTCTCGTATGTTCCAGAATCGACCCAACCCCAGCCCAAAACACCTGCAAGGACGGACACTCCCACACAAGATGCCAGAATGATCCGCCAGCAGTCCCGCATTTAGGACAAGTGGCAGCACCACCAGCCCCGACCGAATCTGGCCAACCTATTCGGCGTCATATATTATCTGTGTAATATGAAGAGTTGAATTTGTTGGAACCGCAGTGATTTGGTAACCTGGCTCGGGTACCCCAGCGAGACCTCCCACTCCTCCACATCTATAGGGCCTAAGTCATGCTCCCAGCGCTCCTGAAGGTTCGAGAGCGGGTCTGCATGAATTGTTGCAAGAAGGTACGATTAAGTGAAGATCACCTTGACCCGACCCAATGAACATAAAAAGGTCTTAATGGGGAAGGGGAGGAGCACCGGCGGAGAATCCCCGAACTGTAATTGTAAGGCGTGCCGGAGCTGCAGATATCTATAAAAGCAAGAGTTTGGTAAACCAAACTCCTCTTTTAGGTGCTGAAAGGATTTCATAGCACCATTGCTATACAACTGGGATATGGAAGTCACCGAGTACGGGGCCCACACCACCGCTCCCCCCAAAGACCCCATCTCACGAAGCGATGCGGAATGCCAAAGGGGAGTATCCGGGTCCATACCATCATACCTGTCAAGGCCAGCCAAATCTTCATGGCCTGAAAAACAATAGGAGGAGACAATCGGGAAGCGCTCCCTCCCACCAAAACCTGCGTCGGGGAAAGGTCCGGGTAATAACACCTGAGAAACGCCCAACATAAATCAGCCTCCTCTCCTCCCCGTAACCAGATGCCAATGTGAGCTAACTGGGTCGCATAGTAGTACAGTTGGAAGTGAGGCAAGGCCAAACCCCTGTCTACTTTTTGTCTAGTAAGTGTAGTCAACTTTATTCTAGGCCTTTTATTGGCCCATATCAGAGATGTTAATATGCTGTTTAATTTCTTAAAGAAGGCCGGAAAGATGTACACAGGGGATTGTGAAAAAACATACAGTAGCTTGGGCAAAACTACCATTTTAATAAGGCTAACCCTACCCGTCATTGTCAGCGGGAGTTTACACCAGGCCCTTGACTTGCGTACAATCATGTGTACAAGAGGGTCAAGGTTCAAGGGTATAAAGTCCGAGGGGTCATTAGTAACCTGGATCCCCAGGTATTTAAACTGGCCTGTCCAGCATAGCAGCAGGGGAATCTTCGGGACCCGGGGAGGAGAGCCCATGATGGGCATTATAAATGATTTGGACCAGTTTATACGGAGACCCGAAAAGCCGCCAAAGGTCTCTATGACCGGCAGCACTACAGGCATATCCACGGCATAGTCATGTATGAATAGCAACAGGTCATCCGCATAAAGGGCTATTTTGTCAGTGCAGGGGCCTGTAGCAACTCCCCCAATGTCCGGGTGCGACCTAACCAAACAAGCCAAGGGCTCGATGGCTATGGCAAATAAGGTGGGGGAAAGGGGGCATCCCTGTCTGGTGCCCCGAGTCAAGGTAAAGGAGGAGGATATATAACCGTTGACCAAGATCCTGGCACGTGGATTTTGATAGAGCAGTTTGATCCATTGTACAAAATTAGGACCAAAGCCCATACATTTCATGACTCCACACAGATAGGACCATTCAACGCTTTTTGAAGGCCTTAGCCGCATCCAGCGAAACTACAACTGCGTCCGAGGGGAAATCGTGTGGAGCCTGTAATACAGTATAGAGCCTGCGCAAATTAATGGACGTGGATTTCCCTGGCATGAAGCCAGATTGATCCCGATGTATTATAGTTTGGATAACCAGGTTGAGCCGAGCCGCGAGGATTTTTGCCAGGATCTTGGCATCGGTAGGGATAAGGGAGATTGGTCTATAAGACTCCATAAATTTGGGGTCCTTGCCAGGTTTTGGCAGTACTATAATAACTGCCTCGGACATTGAGGGAGGAAGTTGATTAGTGGCGAATATATCCGTATACATCTCAAGCAGTTTCGGGCCACAGAACTGCACATACTGTTTTTACAGCTCGGTGGGAATACCATTGCTTCCCGGAGACTTACCACCGGGACATATTCCTATCGCCGCAGTCACTTCTTCTAGCGTCAAAGGCGCGTCTAGAGAATCCCTAGCCTCAGGGGGAAGCCTTGAAAGGGGTATATTGGACAAGTATAGGTCTAAGTCCTCCTCGGAGCACGTCAACTGAGAGTCATAGACCTCCCTAAAGTACGAAAGGAACATCTGTGCCATGTCAGGGGTATTGCTCACTATGGAGCCGTCAGGGCCAGACATCTGCACTATCGTAGTCCCAGGGCGGTCATAGTGCACCAAATGAGTTAATAAACTACCTGGTCTGTCTGCCTGCATATATATATTAGTTGCCCTGAACAAGCCTCCTTAGCTAACAACCACCGTACCTTTAGCGCAGAGGTGCCCTCCGCCAAATATCTGGTCTCTAGATCCCTATAGTCATACTCAAGCTGTCGCTCCGTCGCTCTGTACGCATATTGCCGTGTCGAAACAGGTCAGTATGCGATGTGAAAGCTCCTTTGCTGAATTAGCGGGTCGCCTGACCCGGTAATTCAACCCGGTAAAAAAGAAGGGTTATTACCGGGTTGAATACCGGGTCAGGTGCAGTGTGAATGGGAGCCGTTCCGATGCGACACGGCTCCCATTCACAGCATAGGGAGAGGCGGCGCAGGAGATGAGCTCATCTCCCAGCGCCGCCTCCACCCCCGGCCCTGCTGCTGCTGCGCCCACCGCTGCTATGGCAACCGACCCGGTATATTGCCGGGTCGGAAAGCCAGCAAAGGAGCGCAAATGCCGGATCCCACCCGGTAAGGACACGTTTCTCTTACCGGGTGGGATCCGGCATTTGCGATCTGAAAGCAGCATTATAGTAGCTTATCATAGCAAACTTATTTATAAAACAGGTCAGGGGTAGGCAACATGTACATTCCAGCTTCTATGGAACTACACTTCCCAGCATGCCCTGCCACAGTTTTGCTGTTAGGGGATGCTAGGATGTGGCAGAACAGACTGGGACGTGTAGTTCCACAGCAGCTGGACCCCCACATGAGATAGAGAGTCATGTAGGGTGCAAAATACCAATTTCACATTATCCAACTGTCCCTGATTTCCAGAATCAGTCCAGGTTTTAAAGATTTGTCTGTGGGAACCGTTGCCCCTTGGGTATGTCCCTATGTTTCAATACTGACCTAATGCACAATAAAATTCATGTTTTTGGTTTCCCTCCTGCATCGTTTCAAGTGTCACCTATTTTGATGCATCTACTCTGGGTGTGGTTCATTGAGTGTACCCTAACTAGATCAACAGTCATTAGGTTGACCACTACTGGTCGACAGTGGGTAGGTCGACACCTGAAATCGGTCAACATGGTCATGAGGTCGACACAGAACAAGGTCGACATGAGTTTTGATTAAAAAAAATTGTTTAATTGTGTCATTTTCTTCGTAAAGTAACAGGGAACCCCAATTAGTGCACCATGTCCCCTCACATGGCGAGCGAGCGAGCTTCGGACAAGGTGCCTTGCTCCGCTACCGCTGCGCTCAGCACAGGTTACTATTCCCAATCGTAGTTCACGAGGAAGTGAGAAAAATTTCAAAAATATTTTGTTTCCTTAGAAAACTCATGTTGACCTTTTCATGTGTCGACCTTTGCCATGTCAACACATTGATCATGTCGACCTTAAGACCATGTCGACCTAATGCATGTTGACCAATAGTGGTCGACCTAATGACTGTCGACTTAAGCGTGGTCGACCTAAAGACCGGATACCATCTTCTCTATAGAGCCTCCGAATAGCACCAAACGTGTCCCAGGAATTTGGAAACCATGTTAAAATATTGTCAAGAATTAGGGTGCATAGTATGCTAAAGCTAAAATCCTATCTCATTTCAGGGTTGGTGGGCTACTAAGGTGCAAGATGGTCCCAGAGGGGCTGTTTACCATCAACAGGAGGGCACAAATAGCCAATGGGGGCATGGAGGAGCCAGCAATTTCCCTTACTTGGTGAAACTTCCCAGTCACTGATGATTGACAGGCCAGGTGGCAGATGGAACGCTAATGCGTAGACACAAGGATAAGGAAGGACAAGGAAGGACAGATTCAGGAAGGACAAGGAAGGACAGATTCAGAAAGGACAAGGAAGGACAGATTTCATGAATGCATTTTTATTACGATAAAAAAGCCGACACATTTTAGCCAAATTATATAAAGGCGACTTTCAGACACAACCATCTTGGGGTACATGGAGCATAACAGACTGGGATTTGTGCCAGAAGAAGGGTATAATGTCATGCCACCATCTGCCTTGAAGAGGCACATAAATGGATATAATTGGTTATTCGACATCGTGGCTTCCCAGAACACAAAGCAATTGTATGCTGACTTTCTCTACTGAATAACACAATGTAATGCTGAACTAGAAACCAAACATAATATTCTCCTTAACATTTTGTACATCATGTATATTCATACTGCAACAGAAAAATAGGGTAAAAGGTGATAAGACGTTTAAAGCTTCTAAAAGCACCATGCAGAAATGGGCAGCTTAGGGGAACTATATATCTCAGCATTCTCTGCTATCTTAGGGGGGATGTCAATTGAATCTGATGTTATTTAACGTCAGGAATGAGTGCCCAGAGCTAGTCAGTTGGCCGTGATGTTAACCCACGACTAAAGGATTTGCACCCCTGAGTGCCACAGTGATAGTTGCGGACTCACTATGTGCACTAAAAGCGTTGCGTCCAGCACTTAAGTCAGAAAAATAGTTTACCGTGACTAAACCCCCGGGCATTATGTGCAGACAACTGAATATCTCTGGGCACTCATCGTTAGAGCTAAACAACATTCAATTAAATTCCCCCCTTGATGTCATAAATGATACTTTGACAGGGTCACTGATATATTAGCTACATTCCTCTCCAGAGGGAAGATGAAGAACCATAAGGTGTGTGGTACTGGTAAGCTAGTTGTTCCTGTTAATACGTCTCAGGCCACCTATAGCTATTTATATTATACTCAGGCTTACCTACTTTGCTGCCTCCTCCTCCGGGAGGAGGCAGCGTTTTAGGTGAATGGGGGCGTGGCCGTCAGCAGGACGGGTGGTTCGGGGGGGTGGCCGGCAGCAGGATGGTCGGTCCGGGGGCGTGGCTTCAGTGTTGCGTCATCGTGACTCCACCCCCCGCTGTGCTGTGCCGAGAAACGAGGCGCTGCATAGCGGGGGGCGGAGCTACGATGACACGATTCAGCGCGAATCGCGTCATCGGACCCCCTCGGCCCGCCTACTTGTTAACTGCTGCGGGCGGCCGAGGGGGAAAGCGGGAGGCTTGCCCACCTTTCCGGGGGGGGGGGGGGGGGGGGGGCGGGAGGGTCACCCGATTTTCGGGAGCCTCCCGGCCATTCCGGGAGGGTAGGCAAGTATGATTATAATGCTGATTTGAAGCAGTGTTTTCCATCTCGTGTTTTGGATGCTTAGAACACATTCATAAGGGCCTGATTCAGAGATGGACGCAATTTTTGTTCATCGTAGAGGAATATTTTGCCACTGTGCATGGGGCGGTGTCACAGTACAAATGTGCCACGATGGTCATGTGACATGGGTCACAGTGAGGATTCATTCACAAAGTAATTGACAGGCAGACACTGTTTGATGGCAGTAATGGGGGGGAAGGGAGCTACTAAAACACAGCATGTCTCATCCATTTTGGGGGAGTGCAACTACCTGCGACTGCAGTTAAAATTGCTGCGGCAAATCTGTTCCGTTGGTCAGTCTGTGCCGCCTTAGAGTCACTCAGATGTGCGTGCCATAGTTGCCTCAATACAAATCCCGGCGGCTGCAACAATTGCATATTATCACACAGCTGCTACATACAAATTTGGAGCTGCGAAGGCATTTAGGGTCTAATTCAGACCTTAGCGCAGCAGCAGATGTTAGCTAATGGGCAAAACCATGTGCAGTGCAGGGGGGACAGATATAACATGTGCAGAGAGAGTTAGATTTGGGTGGGGTGTGTTCAAACTGAAAATCTAAATTGCAGTGTAAAAATAAAGCAGCCAGTATTTACCCTGCACAGAAACAATATAACCCACCCAAATCTACCAGTACACATGGTTTTTGCCCATTAGCTAACAAATTTACTGCTGCGATCAGGTCTGAATTAGGACGTACATTTACTAAGCAGTGATAAGAGCTGAGAAGTGAGTCAGTGGCGATATTTCCCCATCAACCAATCAGCAGCTCGGTATCATTTTATAGTATGCAAATTATAGATGTTACTTCAGTGCTGATTGGTTGATGGGGCAACTTCTCCGCTCTTATCACTGCTTAGTAAATGTACCCCTTAGGTCTCAATTGTACGACAAGCTTTCAGATTCATAGCGTCTACTTAATATACCGACTATAATTTCTTCAATGACAATTAAACCTTTCATATCACAGTTTTATGTGGCAACATGATCACATGTGAATACTATATTTTACTGTATTTTGACTACATTCAAAGCCTACCAAATGATCATGGATTTTGAAGACATGTGCACCCTACTACATGCTGTGCTACTTTCCCCACCTTGCAGAAATAAACATACATATCACATGCAATGATTGAGAAAGAGCCACTGTAGTGTAGGTGGCTGAGACGTGTGAGCTTATACCATAGGTGCGCACGGTTAAAGCGGGGGCAATATTTGAGGGTGGGTGTTTGGTGGTGATCTAGTGCTTCATCATGCCCCCGGTGGGAACTTGTCACATACCAACATGAACCATCTGTGACCCCCAGCCTACCTGCCCTGGCGGGAAAGGAGTGAAATAGAGAACATTAAACACCCGAGAGGTCTTGTTACCTTACTTATTGAACCACCCTCGTATAAAGGGCCTAATTCAGATCTGATCGCTGTCGTACAAAATCGCACAGCACCCGATTAGCGAACGACTGTGCATGCGTACGAATTATAACGCGCGGGCGCGAGGCCAAACTGCTAAAAAATCCTGTCTTTTTTTACCGCTGGGCGTATGCAGATTGAGTGACAGGAAGCGGGCATTTGGGAGTGGTAACAGGCCATTTTCTGGGAGTGTCAGGGAAAACGCAGGCGTTCCCAAGCGTTTTCAGGGAGGATGTGTGACGTCAGCTCCAGACCGATCAGCCTGTCTCTATCGCACTGTAGGAGTAAGTCCTGGGCAACGCACAGACTGCAAAAATCATTAAATGGTGAGCGAGTTGTGAACGGATTTGCAGCTGACCGGCGCTTGCAAAGCTTTTCGCACGGCGTAAGCAGACTTGCACGGGGCGGATTTTCACTCTGTCTGGACGACGACTATCGATCGCAAACCTCTGCAAATTTGCAGAGGAGCAATCTGGTCTGAATTAGACCCCATGTTCAGATAATGACCTGGCTAGTCAGCGTGAAAAGCAATTTTATGGGGAATAAAGTCATTGTACTAAGAAAATGACAGAGTATTGCTTTATATATCAAAAAATAAAAATTACACTGTCTGTTCTTGTATATATGTAAATCTAAATAAAGTTGTTAAAAAGAAAAGAATCTGACACTTTAAACGGGTATTTATGACAATAGCAGTGCTAATAGGATGTTAATAGCTAGCTGTGTAATCTCCTATATATTTGCTCAGATCTGTGACTGTGACTCGTTTCCTAACGCTGGGCGTGGCTAGGAGCTCTCATTGGGTTAGCTACAGGTCTATCACACCCAGCCCACAGCTGATTGGCCGGGAAACGCCCTCCCACACAGGTTACATCCAATAGGAGGCTCTGTCCTTTGCCTGTGTGTTCCCTGGACTCCACTCGAATGCAGAGAGACTCGCCGTCGGGGGGAAGCTGCGGTGCCTGGCCCGGGCACAGGAGCCTTCACCGCCTGCTGCAGGGAGCGCCAACAAAGGTCAGCAGCTTAGCTGCTTCCAGGAGGAGAAGCATTACCTGCACCTCCCCCACTCCCAGCACCACCGGCCCCCTTCCCCATCCGCGGCACCACCGCAGCCGCCCCTCCCCCAACTGCGGTGGCTCCGGACCTCCTCCCCCACCCGAGTAACCCCCCTCTTCCCCACCTGTGCCACCCCCGCAGCCACCCCACCCCCACCTGCGCCACCCCCGCACCTCCTCCATCTGTGGCACCCCCTCCCAACAGTGGTTCCAGACTCCCTCCCCAACCCACAGCACACCCACACCCGGCCCTCCCGCACCTGCGGCACCACCGCACCCGCCCCTCCCCCACCATTGCCACCACTGCAACTGACCCTCCCCCACCTGCGGCACCCCCCGCACCCGTCCCTCCTCCATCTGCGGCACCCCCGCACCCGCAACTCCCCCAACCACAGCACCTACTAGGTGAGTCATCGTGCCCTGCCTGTGCTGTTCATGTTGTCGCAAGGGGCTACGACCCCATAACCATCGCACGCCCTTTGTTCGTGCAATATTTACGATTGGAGTTAATACTCCATTTAATAAAAATATTGCACGCCCCAAGGGCATGCAATGGTTAAGGGGGCGTAGCCCCTTGCGACGGGGTGAAGAGCGCCCGTAGGGCGCGATGAGTCACCTAGTTATACATATAAATGTCAGGGTTAGAGTTAGCGTTGCCGACCTTATGGCAGGGTTGTATATTGGCAGCATCGTAAAGCTAAACTATGCAGATCATGTCGCTGTGCTGTAGAATAAAAATCTATTATTAGAACACGTCAAACACTTACATTCATAGAAGAGCTTCTGAGACAGACACGTGCACAATATCTTAATGAATGCACATTACAATATGTTTTCCCAGACTGGATTATGTGTTGTTGCAAAGATGATTTAAGGCAATTACATATACTCTGCCATTACAATCCTTTAAAAAAAAAGGCGCGTAATACATGAATGCACATTAGATTAGGTTGGATAAATAGCCACTAGGGCATCTCCCTTAGCCTGAGGTGTCTTGGCCAGCGTCTGTAACACAATGGTGTCCAGAGAGCAGCTCTGTGTATGGGCCCGATTCAGACCTGATCGCTGCGGTGCGCTTTCACACAGCAGGTGATCAGCCATTAACTACGCATACATATGCACCGCTATGCGCACACGCGTCGGCAAATGACAACAGGCATCGCTGTTCAGCGATAGGCACGTGCGAAACTTATAATCGCACAGCCAGTCGTATAATGATTGACAGGAGGAGGCCGTTTGTGGGTGGTAAAATGACCATTTTCTGGGAGTGTCAGGGACAAGGCAGGCGTTCCAAAGCGTTTTCAGGGAGGGTGTGTGACGTCAGCTCCGGCCCCGATCAGCCTGTTCTCATCGCACTGTAGGAGTAAGTCCTGGGCTGCGCACACACTGCATACACTGGTAAAAACATTCACTTGTTAGTTAGGTGCGAACGGATTTGCAGCTGTCCACTGACTGAGGGATATTTCAGCTGCGCGGCGTACACATGCGATCGCACACTTGCACTGTGAATATACACTCCCCCTGGGCGGCGACTATCTGATCGCAAAACAACAATTTTAGCAGCCTAGCGATCAGGTCTGAATCACCGCCAATGTCATGCCCCCAGTGCAAACAATAAATAAACATCATCACAGATGATATAAAATCATGTCTGAAAAAAAAACCAGCCCATCATAAGGTCGACAATATATAGTCGACATGCATTAGGTCGTCATACAAAAGGTTGGCACAAGTTTTTTTATGTTTTTTGGGTGTCAATTATTGCAAACGTATACCCTCGATTTGTTTGACACGCAATATTCCCGATCACAATCCATGTGGATGGTAAATCAAGCAAAAGTGTCAAAATTTGAAAACCCCTAAAAAAACTTTTGTTGACCATTGTCATGTCGACATTTTGTACCTTTCAACCTTTTGACCATGTCGGCCTAATGCGTGTCGACCTATTGACTAGACAGTACCTATACATTGGAATCCGTGTTTAACCTTTTTAGACAAGTATATTTTGATGAAAGGTTTTCCTCCTTTATATGTATAAATGTGGGCTAAGGCTCCATTGTTGCAGAGGGGCAGCTACGGTGCCCTTCCTCCGCCTACACCCCCCGTCCCCGAGCACTCATTTACAGGAGCAACTAGCAAATATGATGTCTCAGCAGCAACACTACAGTCAGTGCTATATTCACCATTGTGCCGCTGCTGAGAGAGGTCATGCCAGCTGGCTCCTCTGTGCATCTCTCCAATAGATCAGCGCCAGCGAGGAGACAGACAGAGGAGCCACCAGAAGACCATGTGACCTCTCCCAGCAGCGCCAACCACCAGTGAGGAGATGGGGTGGGGCACCAATATGTGGCATATTTATGTAAACTATGGGTACCAGTTTAAATCTTGCCTAGAGAGCCAAACTGTTGAGGACCATCACTGGTGGACTAGATAAGCAAGAGTAATTTCCCAGCATGCTTAACTTCCTTGATCTAAATTTAATGGGTTACATAATAAAAGGAGCAGGATTAACCAACAGCACAAAGGATCATGGTACCAAATGTACCTCTGTATGGGGCGTGTTGGTAGTGAAAGTCTATTTAGGGTTCTGGATTGATAGGCCAAAGCCTCTTTGTTTTCATGCTTCCCACCCTCCCTCCCTTTATTGTTTATGGTTGCACTTTTGTGTGTTGGCTTCTCTTGTGGCGAGAAAGAACGGCAGGTGACCAGTCCGTGTGCAATCGTTTTTTTGAGGTGCGCTCCCTTGGTTGACTCGTAGTTGGCTGTACCACCTTAACGGGGAGCAATATGGATGGGAAGTCAAGGTAGAGGGTGAGTGGATACCTTCTGTTTCTTATAAGTGGTTATATTGTGCTTGTGCACGCTGGGCGGAATCCACATACAATGCTTGCTGTTGGTCAGGTATCGGCATTGCAGATTGGCTTATTTCTGGCCGTCCTTTCTTTGCCACCATACAACTTTAAATTAAAATAATCATACTTTACATAAATTAGCTAACAGTGTCTCTGTCAATTCTACGTCTCTGTGTCTTTATTTCACTTTAGAGTATTAAGGTGTAAGTGATTACTGCACCCATGACACTCCTCATCCGATAGAAGGTTTAACAAATTTGGTCACAAGAGCTCTTGGCACTGCTACCCGTGCAACAATTTACACAAATGTTTACAATTTTCCTTTAGAACAAGGTGGATCATTCCGAGTTGATCGCTCGCTAGCTATTTTTTTTTTGCAGCGCTGCGATCAGATAGTCGCCGCCTATGGGGGAGTGTATTTTCGCTTTGCAAGTGTGCGAACGCTTGTGCAGCCGAGCGGTACAAAAAAGTTTTGTGCAATTTCTGAGTAGATCTGAGCTCACTCAGCCGCTGCGATCACTTCAGCCTGTCCGGTCCCGGAATTGACGTCAGACACTTGCCCTGCAAATGCTTTGGCACGCCTGCGTTTTTCAAGGAGTGGTTGGAAAACGGTCAGTTGACACCCAGAAACGCCAATCTTCTTGCGATTGGCTGTGTGAATGGAATCTTCGTTAACTCCATCGCCCAGCACGATCCGCTTTGTACCCGTACGACACACCTGCGCATTGCGGTGCATACGCATGCGCAGTTTTGCCAAGTTTTGACATGATCACAGCGCTGCAAAACATAGCTAGCGTGCGATCAGGTCGGAATGACCCCCCATGTTGTTTTCATGCTTTTAATTAAGCAGTGACACTCTTATTACAGATTTAAATGTCAGTTTATAGAATATATCTTTGTTTATTACCCTAATGGACATGAGGAAAGGCCAAAGCAGCTGTGTGGCGTCACCAGCAGAGAACTGTAACAGAATGCAATCCTTCTTCAGCACTGCCGTGTAATGTGAACTAAACCTTATTCTGCTAAGAAGAAGCACAGAGCATTGAAAATCCCCAGAGTTTATTCTTACAGGGAAGAATCCTATTTTGGTCGATACAAAAGGTACGCTTTAATCCGCTCAGAACTGCCTGTTCATTGTTACATTCAGGAAAGAGGAGTTGAAATAACTTGATCTTCTGATTAAAGGGGCATTTAGGGCCTAATTCAGAGGTAGGAGCAAGTAAAAAAGGAGCAAAAAAAAAAAAAAAAGAGCACCTTGGTAATTCCATGTTACACCGCACGTGGGGCAGATTTAAAGTGAGATTTATAGTTGGGAAGGGGTGTGCCCTGGCTTAGTCTATTGTTTAACGGGTGCAAGCGCAGTGGGAGAAAGGAGAAGGCTTCACCTCATCCCTTTCCTCACAGCTCTCACTGGCTGCTTGATGCCCGAAGACACCCCCTACCACACTCACACACCACTCTACACTGCAAGTGAAAATGTGGGATGAGAGAGATGGAAAGAAAAAGGAGAGTGAGAGTGAGCAAGCGAGAGCAATATAAGGCAAGAGAGAGAACAAGAGAACGCTAGCGAACGCCCGAGAGAGAGAACAAGAGAAAGAACGAGACAGAATGAGAGAGTGAGAGAGAGAGAGAATGAGAGCGAATTCAAGGAAACGTGCAAGAGCGAGAACGAACACGTGCGAGAGAGAACGAGAGTGAACAAGAGAAAGAACGAGAGAACGCAAGGAAAAGCACAGGAGAAAATGAGAGTGTAAGAGAGCAAGAGTACAAGAGAGAGTGAGAGGGTACGAGAGAGCAAGACAAAATGAGAGAGCGAGACAAAATAAGCGAGCGAGAGAGAGACAGAGAATATGAGCGAGAGAGAAAGCGAGATAATGCACGCGAGAGCGATTGAGAGAACAAGCAACAGAATGAGAGAGAAAGTGAGCGAGAGAGAGAGAGAAAGTGTGAGGGAGAAAATAATAAGAAATTAGGTTTTGCCAGGTACAGGGGCTCAGAAAGGGGCTTGTCCCTGCAATGTGTAAGGAGTGAAATACTCGGGGAGGTCATCCCTTTTCATACAACAGGGTCATACTTAATATTTGAAGGGACTCCCCCAAAAACAGATGTTTTTTGGGGGGGATATCCCACAATTAGTGTTTAATAAATATGCCCCACTTATCCCTTACTCCTCCACCACCAAATGACGTGTTGAGAGCTGTGACCCTGTGGAATCCATCCTTATTACCATCCAGAGAGACATCAAAACAAGATATTATAGTCATCACTATCAGATGTATACGTACTTAACGTGCAATCGGAAAAAAACACAAGAAGAACAACCTATGTGGAATTGCTGCTATAAGCCTTGAACCTCTGTGTTGCCCTTTATTGGGTGTATGGACAGGAAATCTGAGGTGCAGAAGCATTAGGAACCACAGCCTTGACCAGTGATCAGAAATGATCACCTTTATATAAGTACAGTGCTCCTATAATGTGCACTGGTCTCCTATCGAGGGTAAAAGGCACTGTATTGGTGCTGAACCACTATGTAAATACAGGCCATCAATTCCCTGGAATCATACCTCAGTGATGTCACTAGATCTTTGTTAGCTGATTGGCTGATCACTTGTGATTTTCAGTTACACTGTAAAAGGATTGCCTACACAGTTTGTAAGGCGGAGAATACAATCTAATATTATACTGTCAATCCCATGTACTATATTGGATTCCATAACTTACAAAATTTTTAGCAATTATTTTTTTTAAACAGGGGGCCATATTTCTTAAAATCCTGCCTCCACCCTCTCATTTACATACTGCAGCCACTAGCAGCAGCCAGGGCAGAGGCGGAACTACCGCCAGTGCGTTGCACTGGGGCCCGCCTCTGTCCAGGGGCCCAAAGCATGTAATGAGTCAAACTGACTCATTACATGCCGCTGTGTGCTGCGGGTAACCGCTGCCCGCAGCGCACAGCCGCCCAGAAAGGAGAGGAGCAGCGGTATGGGGGAAGGAGGAGGAGGGAGGTGGAGGAAAGAGCCGCAGCAGCGCTTTGTTACTGGTGGAGGCGCTGCTGCTGCTGCCCCTCTGCTTCACTATAGGCTGTCTTCCGAGAACAGCCTATAGTGAAGCAGAGGGGCAGCAGCAGCAGCGCCTCCACCAATAACACAGCGCTGCTGCGGCTCCCTCCTCCTTCTTTACTGCCCGGGAATCGTCAGAAGCTGCACAGAGGAGCCCGAGCCAGCGGAGAGGGTAAGTATAATTCTTCTTTCTTTCTTTCTGTCTTTGTTGGGACTGCCTGCCGCAATGTGTAAAAATGGAGAATCTGCCTGCCGCAATGTGTAAAAATGGAGAATCTGCCTGCCGCAATGTGTAAAAAGGGGGAATCTGCCTGCCGCAATGTGTAAAAATGGGGTGTAAAAAGGGGGAATCTGCCTGCCGTAATGTGTAAAAAGGGGGACGCTGTCTGACGTAATGTGTAACAAGGGGACGCTGTCTGCCGTAATGTGTAACAAGGGGACGCTGTCTGCCGTAATGTGTAAAAAGGGGACGCTGTCTGCCGTAATGTGTAAAAAGGGGACGCTGTCTGCCGTAATGTGTAAAAAGGGGGACGCTGTCTGCCGTAATGTGTAAAAAGGGGGACGCTGTCTGCCGTAATGTGTAAAAAGTGCACGCTGTCTGCCGTAATGTGTAAAAAGTGCACGCTGTCTGCCGCTATGTGTAACAAGGGGACGCTGTCTGCCGTTATGTGTAAAAAGTGCACGCTGTCTGCCGTAATGTGTAAAAAGGGGACGCTGTCTGCCGCTATGTTTAACAAGGACACGCTGTCTGCCGTTATGTGTAAAAAGGGGACGCTGTCTGCCGTTATGTGTAAAAAGTGCACGCTGTCTGCCGCTATGTGTAACAAGGGCATGCTGTCTGCCGCTATGTGTAAAAAGGGGACGCTGTCTGCCGTTATGTGTAAAAAGTGCACGCTGTCTGCCGTAATGTGTAAAAAGGGGGACGCTGTCTGCCGTAATGTGTAAAAAGGGGGACGCTGTCTGCCGCTATGTGTAAAAAGGGGACGCTGTCTGCCGTAATGTGTAAAAAGGGGGACGCTGTCTGCCGTAATGTGTAAAAAGGGGGACGCTGTCTGCCGTAATGTGTAAAAAGAGGAATCTGTCCGCTGTAAGGTGTAAAAGGGTCTCTACCTGGTGTAGTGGTGCTACTGTGCGGCGTAATTTGAATAATGGAGACTACTGTGCACCGTTTTATGAATTGGTATTATTTTGTGGCCACACCCCTTCCCCACAAAGCCACGCCACTATGTATTTTTGCGCGCGCCTACGGCGCGCACTGCCCCTATTTTGCATGCAGGGGTGGGGCTCCGATGCCATTTCTTGCACACAGTGCTAAAATGTCTAGTTACGGCACTGTTGCTAGGTATCCATTTCTCTGGCCCTGAGCAGGTCCCCCTCACCAGATCCTCTCCAGGGGTGAGGGGGTGGACTTGGATGGGGGGGCCCAAAGCATTTTGTCGCACCTGGGCCCACCGCTCGCTAGTTCCGCCACTGAGCCAGGGAGTAACAGCAACCTAGCACTCCAGGTTTTAAGGCTGTCCATGCATAAGGACAGGTGACATAGGGGGTCATTCCGAGTTGATCGCACGCTGCAACTTTTTGCTGCCCGTGCGATCAACTAGACGCTGCCTATGGGGGAGTGGATTTTTGCATAGCAAGGCTGCGAACGCTTGTGCAGCCCTGCTATGCAAAAAAAGTTTTGTGCAGAACTAGACTAGGGTAAGAGTTACTCACCCTATGCGATCACTTCAGCGTTGCAGGTCCCGGAATTGACGTCAGACATCTGCCATCCAAACGCCTCAACACGCCTGCATTCGGATCTCCACGCCCCGAAAAGGGTGAGTTGACGCCCGGATCCGCCTTCCTCCTGTCAATCTTCTTTCGTTGGAGGCATCGCTGCCCGGCAACAGCAACGACGCACCTGCGCAATGCGGCCGCCGCGCATGTGCAGTTCCGACCCTAATGCACGGCTGCGAAGAAGCGCAGCGTGCAATCGGGTCGGAATGACCCCCATAATTAGTACCTTATTCATATTGCTTTAAACAGCTGTGCTCAGCCATGGATTTCCTAAAAACCTGGACTGTTAGGATACCTTGAGGATGGCGTTACTGCTATACCTTTTCAGTTGGTAATGTTAAATAGATTGATTTTGACATGCTGACAGGTTCACTATAAGGGCGCCATGTGTACATAAAAATCTCTGCTTCTAAAATACTGCAAGTCACATGTTGGGCCCTCAGGATTTCGCTTTCCGAGTGTGTGTAGCGGAAGCTAGACGACAGATAGCTGAGGCTGAGCAGAAGACATCTCAGCAAATACCAATTACTGCACTGCAGGTGTGGGTCAGAGTTACAGGAATAAGACCGAGAGAGAAAAAAATAACTGAGGAGAGCAGAGGGAGAGACAGTTAAACACAAGGGAGTCTACCGGGAAGAAAAACGACAGGAAAATTACTAAGACAGGCTATGTGTGAGAGGGAGGACAATTATACTAGACTAGTGAAATGGCTATTTTTTCATACTGACGTATCACACTCGTCACTTGTGCAGCCTCTCGCATACTCCCTGGAGTGCCCCAAAATTTGTTACATTTTCCATTCATGTTCAAAGGCATGAAAGTTCATCTAGTTAGACACTGTAGACTTGGCAATAGCTACACAGCACATTGGTTATAATACCATTACATATAACCATTAATAGACAGAGACAATTATGTAGCATAGAGTACACAGGGCAGACATCAGGGGGTTGGGGGGGGGACGTGGGGACTGGTGTCCCAGGCCCTTACAGGGAGGGGGGCCCACCCCTGGCTCCTACCACCAATACCTGTAGAGCTACACCAGGCTGTGAATCAACAGCAGGCTGATGTGCAGGGTGGACTTCTTAAAACAAGCCTTATCTGCGCATCAGCTCTCTGTAAACCGTTCCTGTAGGTCAGCGTCGCTCCACCTATATGTAACGTCACAATGTATGACATCACATAGGGGTGGAGCAGTGCGGCAGAATCTTTTTTTGTGGGGGGCCCTGTCTATTTTATCAGCCCCAGGCTCCAAAATGGCAGTCCTGAAAGTATGTATCGATACTGAACAGCTAATTAAGAATACACATGGTTTTGTGTCTTTTCAGCAGTTATGTTAACTAATTCTGAGTTGATCGCAGCAGGAACTTTGTTAGCAGTTGGGCAAAACCATGTGCACTGCAGGGGGGGCAGATATAACATGTGCAGAGAGAGTAAGATTTGGGTGGGGTGTGTTCAATCTGCAATCTAAATTGCAGTGTAAAAATAAAGCAGCCAGTATTTACCCTGCATAGAAACAAAATAACCCACCCAAATCTAACTCTCTCTGCAAATGTTATATCTGCCTCCCCTGCAGTGCACATGGTTTTGCCCAACTGCTAAAAAATTTCCTGCTGCGATCAACTTGGAATTACCCCCTTAATGCGGACATTTACTAAGCAGTGAGAAGAGTGGAGAAGTGAGCCAGTGGAGAAGTTGCCCATGGCAACCAATCAGCACTGAAGTAACACCTATAAATTTTCATACTATAAAATGATACAGAGCTGCTGATTGGTTGATTGGGCCACTTCTCCACTGGCTCACTTCTCCGCTCTTATCACTGCTTAGTATATGTCCCCCTTAGGTTGTTTATATAATATGAAAGGGACAAAACAGTTATAGCTGATGGAGACTGCGGCGAATGGCGTATTTACAGTACGTACATTTTTACTGGTTTACTTTCACTTACTGCAGCTGGCCTAAAATTATATACTCACAATTGGACATTTTTATTTTTTTTATGCTATACTGGACAAAAAAAAATAAAAAAAATAGAAGAGACAATCCCTTTGGGCCTGAAGACGACCAAAATAATTGCATATGAGGAGCATGCGGCGTGCCTATATAAATAAAGACAAGCGTGGCTTGGCCAGTTCTGACTGTGGTTTGTTCAGCATGGGGTGTAGCCGGATCTTGCACCTAGGAATGTTGGCAAGTGTTCTATTTCTTTGCATACTGTTATAAGAATCCTAAAGCTTTATTGGATGGTGTCCATGGTACGTTTTATACACTGAGAGGAGCAGTGACAGATGACACGTTGCAACCAACTGCTGTCACTCTTTTAGATTAACAGTGGTTGCAAAAGTACAAAAGCATAAAACGTAGTAACCGGACACTGGCTTTCATTGCACTAAATTAATCTTCACTAATTGCTAATTGGTTGCTCTGGGTTACTGTACATAAGCACAGTTTGATAATAAATGGCCTGCAGCCTGTCTTTTGAACCTTACCGCCTATGACTCTTTTGGTCCCAACTGTCGCTCTCATGCGTTTGATGCAGGAATCATTTGAAGATAAACCCCTCAGTGTTTCCCAAAAATTGCTCATGAATAATAATAGCATCCACACTCTCTTTTAGCAAGTGATTGCTTTAAAAGGGAAGTACTTTGCAATGAAGCCTGATGGTATAGAGGGGGTCAGAGAGCTGTATAGCTTATTCTAAACGCAGTCTGGAGAGGAAAACAGAAATGCATGCAACAAAGGGGGGGCGGGGGGGAGAGATATCAACACCACGAAAAAACAGACGGGGGAGCTAATTCTATCATTATGGGAGCGACTACTCACAGCTAGAAAATAAACAGGAGTAGGGGGGGCAGACCCATGGGAGTAGAGAAGCAATTTAACGGGAGCAATTTACAAGAAACTGTTCTAATTCCCAATTCTACAAGGGGACGGCAGCTCTGAGATTACCAAAGTGCTTTTCAATCTTCACCAGCAAAAATGCATCTGCTGGGTCATGACGGGTCTTAAATATGAAGTATGAAGTACTAATTCCCTGCACAAACATTAGTTACAATAACAATACCAGTATAAAGCAGTAACAGCACATTACATTCTGTCGGTGATATCAAGGTCCGCCATTTTTGGATGGTATGTTTGAACAGGCCTGGCTTTTGCAGAACAGCTGAGGAGGAAACGTCAGATAAAGGGCTGCCCCACACAAATGCATGTGGCTTGTATAAATTGAGGGCACGGCCTAAAATGGCTGTCACCTGGCGACACAGGATTGCGGCACACAGGCCACAGACAGCACATTTAAACTGTCTATAATATGCCAGCACAGACAATGCTTTTAAACTGCCTATAATGAGCCAAATCGTGGCAACTGTTTCCGTAGGAACAAGCAGACTGTATGAACCTTACATTATGGAAGAGTTAGGTATAACACTACAATCTACCAGAGTCACTTTGACAGGAGTCTCACATGTCTACTCTGCTAGGAGTTGGGTCCATAGCAACATACAGGTGGAGATTTTCCAAACCTTCTAAATAGGACTAGTGGAGGTTCTGCTCATAGCAACTATTCAGATTATAGCTTTCATTTAATAGACTATAACTAGAAAATGATTGGTTGCAAATGGCAACACCTTCACTTGTCCTCTGGTTTTGATAAATCTCCCTCAAAGTCTCATTATGTGGCTTCCCGTCTGCCTCTGTTCCCTTCTTCACATCATGACTTACTCCATGCAGCCCTGTCCTTACTATCACAATCACACAAGTTGACTGCTCGCTACCTCTCACAACATCACCCTTACTGACATACTCTGTTCTGCTGTGAGTATTCTGATAATACCAGGATGTTCTTTCCCCCACCTAATACTCAGGGTTGCACTGGCGTATCTACAATGGGTACAAGATGTGCCCACACAGCCTGCACCCATTTAATTATACTTACCGCTTCATCAGCCCGGCGCTGGCTGCAGAGCTGCAAATATCACTAAGAAAACAGTCGCCGCGGCCATTTTCGGATGATCTGCGAGAAGTGCCTGGTAACATGGCACCAGCGCAGTTGACTCTGGCACAATGCCAGAATCCACTGCACCACTGCCCGCTCTTATTTTAAAGCGCCTCAGGAGGGCCTTCAAGAGCTCTGATGGGATCGGGTATGGAGAAGGCTACACTGTTATGCAGTCACAGCCAGCGGCAGTAGGCAGATCAGTGGGGTTGATTGTAGACCCGGGCCCCTCAAAGTGGTTGGGTCCCGGGTAAATAGTACCTGGCCTTCCCCCTATCTCTCTACTACTGAGTGTGAATCTTACCCTAGTCAAACCAGTTTAACAAAAATGGATGTGTTTGCAAACGTCTTCGTTAGCATGGTATGTGACCATGTAGACATTCAGGGGGAGATTCAAAATGTTTGAAAACCCATTTGCTTCTATAGATTATATAAGGGGACATCATCTGTATTTCATTACTAACACTGTGTATTTAGAAAGCGGCAACATTTTATTAAGCGCTTTACAGTAAATGGGTTGTCCACCAGTCCAGCAATATATATATATATATCATGTCAATCTTCTGTTATCATAAAAACATCAACTGATCATAGTCTTCCTGCTTCATGTAATATATTGCTGGAAGCTCATGCCAAATGATGTCATTTGCTGCATTACTGTCACTGGAATGCACTGACACTGATAAACCTACACAGGCAAGACAGGAAAAGTCTGATCCAACAAAATGTTATTTTTTACAAAATAATGGTTCAGAATGAAAGCTATACAGTTGATGGGTTCACTCAAATTATTAAATACAATAGAAAATATATACTGGAAAGTTAGGCTTCCAAATTAAGCAGGTACAAGGTTGCTGCCCACGGGATGGATGTGGGTGACCGGCGGTTGGGATACCACCGGTCACCATACTGATGCCGAGATCCGGGAGTTTAGGTTGCCGGCAGGGAAGGGGGCAATCCAGCACAACGAAGATGCGCGACCGCCGGTCACATAACCGTTTTCCCTGCACACACTATCTGCACAGAAACTGTGGCGATGTTTGAGTGCGAATCGATAACTGAGGAAGAAACTTTCAGAAGCCAACAGGTCCTGCAACGTATGGAAACATCAATATCAGAATTATCATTTGGGAATACTAATCAGTCAGTGGGGCCAATCCAAGGTGTGAGTTGCGCAATGTTTCATGAAACTCGCAGACATTCTCACAAATGTGCATTTCCAAGATTTTTCCAATCCAATAAAAAATGCCTATTCGCGGTACTCACAGCAGAGGTTTGTGAAATTGTTAGACATATGCGATGTGAGAGAAGTGCATGAAAAAGTGGGGTGACCTTCCTGGACCTCAAAAAAATGACAAACATGACACACACACACATATAGGGAGGCCAATCCCGGGTTGTTTTTTCAATCCCGGGATTCGGGATTGAAAAACGGTCAATCCCGGGATTGCAGTAGGGATCAGTGAAGTTTGTAAAGACCAGCGCTGGAGGGAGGGTGTAGGTAGCGGGGCGGGAGGTAGGGAGGGTGTAGGTAGCGGTGCGGGAGGAAGGGAGGTTGTAGGTAGCGGTGCGGGACTCGGGAGGGAGGGTGTAGGTAGCGGTTCGGGAGGAAGGGAGGGCGTAGGTAGCGGTGCGGGACTCGGGAGGGAGGGTGTAGGTAGCGGTTCGGGAGGAAGGGAGGGTGTAGGTAGCGGTTCGGGAGGAAGGGAGGTTGTAGGTAGCGGTGCGGGACTCGGGAGGGAGGGTGTAGGTAGCGGTTCGGGAGGAAGGGAGGGCGTAGGTAGCGGTGCGGGACTCGGGAGGGAGGGTGTAGGTGGCGGTGCGGGAGGGAGGTTGTAGGTCGTGGCGCGGGAAGGAGGAAGGCTGTAGGGAGCTCTGACTGCACGGAGGGAGGGAGGATGGGTGTAGGTCGCGGTGCGGGAGGGAGGAAGGCTGTAGGGAGCACTGACTGCACGGAGGGTGGGTGTAAGTAATACTACTTACTGTTAGGCGGGCGGCAACCATGGACACAATGAAGGCGGCGGCATTTCAAATGAAGCGCCGGCCGCCAGCCAACCAGAGCTGGCGGACCGGCAGCCAATCAGGGAAGCGGCCACAGCAGTCCCTCATGATTGGCTGCCGCTGCTGCGGCAGCTTCCCTGATTGGATGGCGGCCGGCGCTACATTTGAAGTGCCGCCGCGTTCAGCTTGTCCATGGCTGCTGCCCGCCTAATATTAGTAAGTAGTATTACTTACACCCACCCTCCCGCACATGCGCAATGTAATCCCGTGAATCCCGGGATTGGAGGCTCCAATCCCGGGATTCAAATCCCGGCATTTTTGGGCCCAAATCCCGGGATCCCACCGATCCCGATCCCGGGATTGGCCTCCCTACACACACATACATATATACATATTTTTCGCTAAGGTGGCTGTGATTGACATCTATATTGGTGAATTTGGCAAGGTCTTTTCTAAACTGCACTATGGGGTCATTCCGAGTTGATCGACATCCCCCCCCCCCCCCCGCGCACAAGTACAAAAGCATCGCACAGCAGCAATGCTTTAGCGGCGATGCTTTTGTACTTGTTGAGTAACTCCCGGCCAGCGCAGCTCCTGCGGCTGACAGGGAGTTGCTCGTCGCAGCGACTGCGTGTGATGTCACGCAGCTGCTGCGTCCCTCCCCCGCTGCGGTCCGGCCACGTCTGCGTTGGCTGGACCGTGCCCCCAAAACGGCGGCGTGCCGCCCCCTCCCGCCCAGCGACCGCCTCTGCCTGTCAATCAGGCAGAGGCGATCGCTAGGGAACAACGGCCTTCGGCCATACCTTCATGCGCCGGCGCAATGCACTGCGAACAACTGCAGCGAGCGATCGGGTCGGAATGACCCCCTATATTGTAGATCATGTTTGCAGGCATTTAGAGGACCACGGGCTGGTGCCAACGTTGGTCTTGTTATCATGTGAATTAGGTAAAGAACTGAGCAGATGGTTAGACCATTGAGATAAGGCACAGCTGTGGGATATTTAAGACGCTGTGGACGTTATTTCGGTATTAATATCACAAGAATTGAAAATCATACAAATGACAACTGATGACTAGCAACAGAGCAAATGTGATTATGTAACCGATAAATAACAAGCAAATTGCTGCTGGCCTGATTCTAGAACATCCTACAAATGAAAGCAAATACATGACCTGGGGAGAAGATGTACCAAGGTTTCTGAAGAGTGGAGAAGTGGACAAGTGGGGCTTCTACCTATAATTTTATAGAATGTACAGATAAATGCTAGCTAGAAACGGGATCGGTATGAAAAGTGGACACCCATAGAGGGAGAAAAGCCTGTGGCAACGGGATTCCGGCATTTCACCGCTAGTCAGTATTCTGCCGTCGGCATTGTGACGTCCGGGATCCTGACTAGCTGTATTGTAACCGCTTCACCTAGAAACTGAGTGAGGCTATAGCCAGTTTCTCCACTTCTCCATCTTTTAGAAGAGTTCATACATTTCACCCTGGTTGCCATGGGTTACTGCACCTTTTATGTACACAGTTACTGTACAATAAGCTGGCCATAGACCGGCTGACACAGAGGAGCTTACAGCTGGACATACGCTGGACTAATTGTTCAGATCAGCCAATAAAACGACTGTTCTGAATGGTTATCTTGTAGCGTGTGCACCTGACAAGAATCGTTTACAGCCGGAAATATCGCTAAAAAAATGGTCGGGATCATACGGGTTGGAATCAAACCAGTATCATACTCCTGACCATCGTTCAGCTGACTCCAGGAAGTGAATGGAGATGCACTCCTATAGGGCCCTACACACTGGGCGATATTAAAACCAACGATATTATCGACCAACAATATTATCGTTGGTCAAATTTTTCATCAGCGATTTTTGCCTACACACTGGGCGATACCGATGGTCGATTTGGACAGTAATGACAGTACATACATCTACATCATCCAAATTGACTTGCATGTATAAACGATGATAGATCACCGATGAACGACTGCGGGGCGGCGCATCGTTCATCGTTGATGCATACACACTGAACGATATGACAATTTATCGTTCATTTTTGAACTATATAGTTCATATCTATCATAGTTATCGTCAAGTGTGTAGGGCCCTTTACATCTTGCAGTGTATAAAAAGTACCACAATTATAGTGCAGTCACCCCTGCCCTAGTCCGTGTTGGCTGCCAATGTCGCGCAGTCTATGGGCAGTTTTAGATGCTTTCCAAGTTCCACCAGTGAAGTGGGCAGTCTTTCCATGTTCCACCAGTGAAGTGGGTGGTCTTTCCATGTTCCACCAGTGTAACATGTCATCACCCACTGGTGCAGCAAATCGTGCAATCCTAAAGAAGGAGAGGAGGGGGGCTAAATAATGCTATTCATAGCATCACACCCGCCGCATCTCACACTTAACTTGAAAGTAGGCAAGCATGAAGACTTATCAAACCTTCTAAAGAGCATGACTGGAAAAGTTATCCATAGCAACATCATACTGTAGCTATCATTTTATAGAATGTACTTGATAAATGATAGCTAGAAGCTTATTAGTTGCTATGGGCAACTTCTCTGCTTATCCTCTTTAGAAGGTTTGATACCTCTCCCTCTTTATGTCGGCTTTAACATCTTTTTTTCTTATATAAATATAAAGTACTTTGGGGTAAATTTACTAAGATGGGAGTTCTATTTAAGATGGAATGTTGCCCACAGCAACCAGATTCCACATCTCATTTATCCAGCACCTTCTAGAAGATAATACCTGGAATCTGATTGGTTGCTATGGGCAACATCCCATCCTAAATAGAACTTCCATCTTAGTCAAAATTGAGGAGGGCCCGATTTTTTGTTTTTGTTTGTTTTTTTAAATCAATGCTCCATGTTCTATATATCCTGCGTCTCATCTTTAAATTGTATTTTCGAGGACATCATCCCTGCTAAGTGTTGCAGTAACATATAAAACATGCGCCAATTATAATGACCCCCAAAACAAGATGCTTAAACATGACTAAAAAATAACATAATAAAAAAGGAACAAGGTTTGAATGAGGTAAGAGGGGATGAGGGAGAGAGGGAGGGAGCTCTACACTTAAAATGGCACATTAATAAACACTCGTGAATTATGAAACAGAAGAAGCTAGCATAAGAACTGTGTGTTTTCTTCTCCGCGCAGAGCCATTAAGTGGGACTGCACCTCCAAGCGAAGAATAGACAAGATGACGGAGGTGATAATTAGGTGGGAAGTGATTGTTGGGCTGGCTGGTGCATGGAGCCAGACTGCACCCGCATCGGTGAGATGACAGGAGAGACACCTCTCTAGCAGCCGATGAACATCTCATGAGTCCTGACCCAGTGAGACAGCACTATGCAAGGAGCTCCGCGTGAGGTACATGGACCCTGCTGTCAACTTAAAACACTTAAAGGGGAAGTGTGTTAGGAGCACAAATCTCAACGAACACCTGAGAACGTTCACAACATATTGATATATGGACTTTCTGGCTTTGTCCGAACTTTAAATATTTGTAATGGCTATATTGCACACGCTCCCTCACACACGCACACACATAATAAAGATCCTATCCCAGACAGGAATTGTTGCTGTTCCCGCTTGCAGAGGTTTATAACTCTGACATTCAGTTAGGGAATAATCTAAATGAACTGCCAATCAATGAATTAAATGTTATTTATTTATATCCTATATAATGTAATATTTACGTCATGCTGCAGAGTGTTTGGTTTGGAGCCTGCTGGGAGCCTGGCCTGTGAGCATGGAATCTGGATGACTGATTGTAAGCACACATTTCAGTCAGTATTACATTGCACAGCTCCCATTGATCACCCTGCTCCCAAGCTGTTTCTCCTTTAGGCTTCAAGAGTTGATAACTACAAATTGGCTTCCAGATGATGATTTTAACATGTATAAGGCCAACTGCTGTGAATGACTTTGTGGCATCTGAAGCTGTGTATAAATAACCCGAGTATTTACAGTAATATACCTATGAAGGATCCCATCTCAGGACACACATTAAAAGCATCCCGGTTTGTCTAACTGAAACAATGTGATGTGGATATCAATGTTGTGCAGTCATGATGATGCGATTTTCTGAGGCCATGAGAATGCAGCCTATACCAGAAGCTCCCAAACCCGGTCCTCGAGGCAGTGCCGTAACTAGGCATTTTAGCGCTGTGTGCAAGAAACGGCATTGGCGCCCCCCAACCCATGCAAGATAGGGGCAGTGCGCACCGTAGGCGCGTGAAAAATATATAGGGGCGTGGCTTCATGGGGAAGGGGCGTGGCCACAAAATAATACCAATTCATACTACGGTGCACAGTAGTCTCCATTATTCAAATTACGCTGCACAGTAGCGCCACTACACGAGGTAGAGCCCCTTTTACACTTTACGGCAGACAGTCCCCCTTTTTACACATTACGGCAGACAGAGTCCCCTTTTTACAGATTACGGCAGACAGAGTCCCCTTTTTACAGATTACGGCAGACAGAGACCCCTTTTTACAGATTACGGCAGACAGCGTCACCCTTTTTTCACATTACGGCAGACAGCGTCCCCCTTTTTACACATTACGGCAGACAGCGTCCCCTTTTTACACATTACGGCAGACAGCGTCCCCTTTTTACACATTACGGCAGACAGCGTCCCCTTTTTACACATTACGGCAGACAGCATCCCCTTATTACACATTACGGCAGACAGTGTCACCTTATTACACATTACGGCAGACAGCGTCCCCTTTTTACACATTATGCACACTGTCTCACCCCCTGGCCGATTGCGCCCCCCACTGGCAGGCCCCCCCCCGGCCCCCATCAACCAGGAAGGGGGAGTAACTGAGGATCGATCATCGCCCCCTTAGCTTCCCCCAGAGCCCCTCCGTGCCCCCCCACCGCAAAAACTTTAAAGGCAGCACGGCCGCAGCCGCAATACTCACTGAGCAGCTTCTGCCAGTGCCAGTGAGTCAGACTCTTCTCCCTCCATTCGGCCGCGGTGCACGGTGACCTCTCCTCTCTGTTCTCTCCCGGTCTCTGTGTTGCCGCTGCGGTGCTCGTCGTCGTCGGGTCACATGAAGGAGAGGAGGAAGGGGCTGACCTGTGGACGTGAGCTGGCGCGGGTCCCAGCGGCAGCTGTCCAATCAGCGTGCGCTGATAGCACGCTGACAGCCTGCTGGGGCCGGTCCGGCTCAGACATGGAAAAAATACAAACAAAAAACTCTGCAGCTGCTATGCAATTCGCGGTTGCTGGGTGCGCCCTAGGTCATCCTGCGCTGTGTGCAAGGCACACAGCGCACATACCTAGTTACGGCTCTGCCTCGAGGCACCCTAACGGTCCAGGTTTTAAGTATATCCATGTCTCAGCACAGATGTTAAATCACAATGACTGAGGTATTAATGAAGTCATCTGTTGCTAAGCATGGTTATACTTATAACCTGGACTTTTAGAGTGCCTTAAGGCCAGCTTTTGGCAACCTCTGGCGTAAAATTCTTTGGGACTAATAGAAATGACTAAGGAGGTTATGCACCAAGTCTTGGAGAGAGTGCTAAAGTGGAGACAGAGAGAGATACGGTTGTGTTTGCGAAATGACAGTTAGGAGCTGATTGGTTGGTAGTTTCTCTCTCCCCAGTTTATGCCTCTCCGAGGCTTAGTAAATATGCCTGTATGTGGGAGGTAGCAGCCAAAATGGCACAACAGGGGGACTTGGTTCCGGAATAGGGGGCGATCCGGGTGCATGAAAACACGATCGCATCATTGCGCCCCTGCTGTACAATGCCCACATCACCAGCATCGTAAAGTCGGGGGAGGTTGCTACGATGACCTGATTCAGTGCGAATTGCATCACTGCCCTGCCCACTTTTCTGCCATGAGCGGACGGCAGTAGGGATGAGCAGGACGCAAGAGACTTGCCCACTTTTCTGGGTGGCCAAGAGTGCCACCCGATTTTTGAGGGCCGTTCCAGGAGAGTAGGCAATTTATGCTGAAAGTATTTCTTCTGCACATAAAATACTTCTATTATGAGAGGACTGGTGAAATTATCTGTGCACTAGACACCCCCATGGGTTTATCCATGGTTAAAGAAGATGGTGCTTAAAACAAAACATGGACAATTGCCTATGCACTCAAAACTCTTCAGCTCATGATCTATACAAGTATGCAAATAACTTAATTGGTCATTTCTGCTGTAGTGACTCAAACATAATGAAAACTAATCAGTTGGTATTGGCAGTCCTGCGGACAATGGGGGTAATTCGGAGTTCATCACAGCAGGATTTTTGTTAGCAGTTGGGCAAAACCATGTGCACTGCAGGGGAGGCAGATATAACATGTGCAGAGAGAGTTAGATTTGGGTGTGGTGTGTTCAATCTGCAATCTAAATTGCAGTGTAAAAATAAAGCAGACAGTATTTACCCTGCACAGAAACAAAATAACCCACCCAAATCTAACGCTCTCTGCACATGTTATATCTGCCTCCCCTGCAGTGCACATGGTTTTGCCCAAGTGCTAACAAAAATCCTGCTGCGATCAACTCAGAATTACCCCCAATAGTTTCACCAATGTCATGTGACCCTTCAAAGACAATTAAAAATGTCCCTACAATTTAATGATGTCCCAGAATGTTCTCAGGGCTACTCTGAGCAAGTGAACGTTAATTTATACCTGCCCAGGAGATCACTACGAACCTTTTTCAGCATGTATCGCAAAAGAAAGATCTTTCTCTAATGGGCAAAACCATGTGCAGTGCAGGTGGGGCAGATATAACATGTGCAGAGAGAGTTAGATTTGGGTGGGGTGTGTTCAAATTGAAATCTAAATTGCACTGTAAAAATAAAGCAGCCAGTAATTACCCTGCAAAGAAACAAAATAACCCACCCAAATCTAAAGGGGCCTACAAACTCAGCGATGCTTGCAATTTTGACGATGATCGATCTGAATGATCCAAATTGACTAGCATTGCAAAGCGATGGAGAACCAACGATGAACGACCGCGGGGCTGTGCATTGTTCATCGTTGGTGCAGACACACTGAGCGATATGAACGATTTCTCATTCATTACTGAACGAGATCGTTCATATCGCCCGCACACGCAAGTGCATAGGGCCCATATCTCTCTCTGCACATCTTACATTTGCCCCACCTGCAGTGCACATGGTTTCGCCCATTAGAGAAAGATTTTGCTTTTGCAATCCATGCTGAATTAGGACCCAACTGCACATAGACATATAAAAGGCGAAAATTAGCAGAAGCGTCATGGCTGCAATGCAGTGCAATAAAGGTGGCATATTTATGTACATGTTCTCTGGTCAGTTGTGACAGGTCCACTGTAATGCAAACAAGCTGTAAAACTGAAAGGCTTCTATTTACCAAGAATAATCAATGTAGGGACGATGACATCTGTGAGAGCATTTGGACTAATACGCCAAAAAGGCTATCACCCCCTTTCAAATTCCACCAGACATACTGTAGATAAAATCTAAAAGGTAATCTTTACAGAATGATATTGTGAACGTTGTGTTTCTCTGGGTTCCAGCATTGCAACAGTTAATTCTCTGTCTCGCAGAAAACCCATTTCCCTAAAGGCCCATGGTGTAAAGAGAAATTCCACCAGTGATTGTGTGTTCTGTGCTCAGATGCCTGACTGGAGAGTAAGGGCTGCACATCAGACACACAGTCATTCATAGGCAGTAGGTCAGACTAGGCAATTGCTTTTCACTGCAAGCTGTTCAAGGATCCTGCATTTGCATTAAATAGTCTTCAGTCCTCTGAGATTTATTTTACTCCATCATTGAAATTTACATCATTATTATCCATGACCTTAGTAGTAAACAGTGCGAGCGCTGGTTGTACATAAAAAATGGCATTCATTTATTCAGGCGTGCGATAAGAAAATTGCTATAGTACACCAACATTCTATAAGAAAAAATATTTCACAGGTTAATGAAGGACTAGAATGGTATATAATTGTTTATAATCTGCAGGAGCACCGAAAGGGAGGGAAGGCAGTTACTAATTACCCAGGCCCAGGTTTGTTCGATTGGCCTGGGCCGGGTCAGCTGCTAAGGACATTGGGGATAATTCAGACCTGTTCGCTTGCTAGGTTTTTTTTTGCAGTCCTATGTTTGCATAGTCGCTGCCAATGGGGGAGGGTATTTTCGCTGTGCAAGTGTGCGGACGCATGTGTAGCAGAGCTGTACAAATAGATTTTGTGCAGTCTCTGAGTAGCCCAGGACTTACTCAGCCGCTGCGATCACATCAGCCTGTCCGGGACCGGAATTGACGTCAGGAGCCCTCCCTGCAAATGCCTGGACACGCCTGCGTTTTCCAAACACTCCCAGAAAATGGTCAGTTGGCACCCACAAACGCCTTCTTCCTGTCAATCTGCTTGTGAACGGCCGTACAAACAGATCCTTCGCACAAACCCCTCGCTGAGCGGCGATCCGCTTTGTACTCATGCGACGCACCTGCGCATTGTGGTGCATACGCATGCGCAGTTTAGACCTGATCGCCCGCTGTATGAAAACGCAGCCTAGCAATCAGGTCTGAATTAGTCCCATTGTGCCTGTACAGATGGTGGCACCCCCACTGTGCAACCGCTTGTGCCCCCTGTGTGGAAAAACTTTTTTTTTTTTTTTTTTTAGAAGGGGCATGACCACACTTCCCAGCCCGTGGCCCCTCTCGGCGGCCCTGCACAATAGTACTCATTAGGAAAATGTGTTTTTTATTATTATTATTAAGGGGTAACATACTAGCAACTGACAATTATTACATACAGTATATTAGAAGACACAAACCTACGGTATTTCTATAGGTCAAGCGCTCTCATAAAGGTCACAGAGATCCAAAGTGAATTAAAGTATACCTGTAATTTACAGTAGAGCGCACATTACCTCATATAGAATACAATTTTATTTAAGTATTTATCTAATATACTTTACTTGTTTTAATGCGAAATATTGGGGTACAGCAGGGAAGATAAAATGGGCAGTAATAGAAAGTATACGATGGAAGGGTGTTACCTTGAGTACTTCAGTGCAAGTATTATCATGGGCTAATTAAGGTTTAGTGGGCCCCAGGCAGGGCTGGCAACACAAATTTCGGGGCCCCTGTTCACTGATATATCTATACACACACACACACACACACACACACACACACACACACTGTCAATGATGAGCCTGATCATCCAAAAGCACTCACCAGAGACAGGGTGTCTATAGGGAGCGGAGTTGGACAGCGGTGGGGTGGCAGCTGTCTGGTATATCCTATGCTGGGCTGTTTGGCTCCTCAGCGGCGGGAGGGACAGACAGGGAATGTTCGGCGCGGCATTTTTTGTGGCAGATTCTTGGGGACCCTCTGAGTCTGGTTCGGGTGTCCCCTTTGAACCCACCGCTGTCGGAACTGGCCCCAGGACAACTAACTTGTGGGTGCTCTCCTCTATAAAATAGGCAACAAGATAGGCTGATGATGTTATTAGAAAGTGTAAATACTCCCAGTTCACATTATGCCACACATAACCCTAGTTCACATTACAAAAAAGTAACTGTGCTTCTGTATACCATTAGCTGGTGAGTATGAAACATTTGTCATTAGAAGGCGACTATGATGCAAAGACACTGTCCAATTTTCCATAGGATATTCTCTAAATATGGCCTGCTATGTAAACAATCAGCGTAACAGACGCAACACCATAACACCTCTGTATGCTCGCTTAGTGATCTATTTACTAAGCCTTGGATGGAGATAAAGTGGACGGAGATAAAGTACCAGCCAATCAGCTCTTGTCATTTTTCAAATCCAGTCTGTGACATGTGAGAAGAAATTTGTGATGTCAGCAATATCGATTAAACAAATGCCATCCTACTATCAGAGAGAGAGTGTGTGTGTGTGTGTGTGTGTGTGTGTGTGTGTGTGTGTGTGTGTGTGTGTGTGTGTGTGTGTGTGTGTGTGTGTGTATAGATAGATAGATAGATAGAGCAAGGAGATTCCTGGAGCCACCCATGACCGTTAATATCATGTCAAATTCCCTGAAACATAAGTCAGTCAGTAAAATCAATTCTAAGCCCCTAACTCCCACTCCCACCATAAAAGACTAAAAGAAAATGAAGCACCTGGGAATCAGGTTGCTAGCATTAGCACAGGTCACCTCAATGTAGACCCCACCCACACAACTCCAAGAGAGAGCACGAGAAAGGGCTCCTCTATGCTAAGCGGAATACACAGCCAGGCGCCTAACCCTTCCACCTGCTTGAGCGCTCCATAACTTCTTCCGAAAATAATACACGTATGAGTGACTTTAAATACTATTATAATTTCCCAGTGGGCCCGAGTTTTTTCTACTCTGTCAATTCCCTCAAGCTCCAAAGACAGCAGCCTCTACCATCCCCTCAGTACATTGTTTAAAATAAGAATTTACTTACCGATAATTCTATTTCTCGGAGTCCGTAGTGGATGCTGGGGTTCCTGAAAGGACCATGGGGAATAGCGGCTCCGCAGGAGACAGGGCACAAAAAGTAAAGCTTTAGGATCAGGTGGTGTGCACTGGCTCCTCCCCCTATGACCCTCCTCCAAGCCTCAGTTAAGATACTGTGCCCGGACGAGCGTACACAATAAGGAAGGATTTTGAATCCCGGGTAAGACTCATACCAGCCACACCAATCACACTGTACAACCTGTGATCTGAACCCAGTTAACAGTATGATAACAGCGGAGCCTCTGAAAAGATGGCTCACAACAATAATAACCCGATTTTTGTAACTATGTACAAGTAATGCAGATAATCCGCACTTGGGATGGGCGCCCAGCATCCACTACGGACTCCGAGAAATAGAATTATCGGTAAGTAAATTCTTATTTTCTCTATCGTCCTAGTGGATGCTGGGGTTCCTGAAAGGACCATGGGGATTATACCAAAGCTCCCAAACGGGCGGGAGAGTGCGGATGACTCTGCAGCACCGAATGAGAGAACTCCAGGTCCTCCTTAGCCAGGGTATCAAATTTGTAGAATTTAGCAAACGTGTTTGCCCCTGACTAAATAGCCGCTCGGCAAAGTTGTAAAGCCGAGACCCCTCGGGCAGCCGCCCAAGATGAGCCCACCTTCCTTGTGGAATGGGCATTTACATATTTTGGCTGTGGCAGGCCTGCCACAGAATGTGCAAGCTGAATTGTATTACACATCCAACTAGCAATAGTCTGCTTAGAAGCAAGAGCACCCAGTTTGTTGGGTGCATACAGGATAACAGCAAGTCAGTTTTCCTGACTCCAGCCGTCCTGGAACCTATACTTTCAGGGCCCTGACAACATCCAGCAACTTGGAGTCCTCCAAGTCCCTAGTAGGCGCAAGGCACCACAATAAGCTGGTTCAGGTGAAACACTGACACCACCTTAGGGAGAGAACTGGGGACGAGTCCGCAGCTCTGCCCTGTCCGAATGGACAAACAGATATGGGCTTTTTTGAGAAAAAACCCACCAATTTGACACTCGCCTGGCCCAGGCCAGGGCCAAGAGCATGGTCACTTTTCATGTGAGATGCTTCAAATCCACAGATTTGACTGGTTTTAAACCAATGTGATTTGAGGAATCCCAGAACTACGTTGAGATCCCACAGTGCCACTGGAGGCACAAAAGGGGGTTGTATATGCAATACTCCCTTGACAAACTTCTGGACTTCAGGAACTGAAGCCAATTCTTTCTGGAAGAAAATCGACAGGGCCGAAATTTGAACCTTAATGGGCCCCAATTTGAGGCCCATAGACACTCCTGTTTGCAGGAAATGCAGGAATCGACCGAGTTGAAATTTCTTCGTGGGGCCTTCCTGGCCTCACACCACGCAACATATTTTCGCCACATGTGGTGATAATGTTGTGCGGTCACCTCCTTCCTGGCTTTGACCAGGGTAGGAATGACCTCTTCCGGAATGCCTTTTTCCCTTAGGATCCGGCGTTCCACCGCCATGCCGTCAAACGCAGCTGCGGTAAGTCTTGGAACAGACATGGTACTTGCTGAAGCAAGTCCCTTCTTAGCGGCAGAGGCCATAAGTCCTCTGTGAGCATCTCTTGAAGTTCCGGGTACCAAGTCCTTCTTGGCCAATCCGGAGCCATGAGTATAGTTCTTACTCCTCTACGTCTTATAATTCTCAGTACCTTAGGTATGAGAAGCAGAGGAGGGAACACATACACCGACTGGTACACCCACGGTGTTACCAGAACGTCCACAGCTATTGCCTGAGGGTCTCTTGACCTGGCGCAATACCTGTCCCGTTTATTGTTCAGACGGGACGCCATCATGTCCACCTTTGGTATTTCCCAACGGTTCACCATCATGTGGAAAAACTTCCCGATGAAGTTTCCACTCTCCCGGGTGGAGGTCGTGCCTGCTGAGGAAGTCTGCTTCCCAGTTTCCACTCCCGGAATGAAACACTGCTGACAGTGCTATCACATGATTTTCCGCCCAGCGAAAAGTCCTTGCAGTTTTTGCCATTGCCCTCCTGCTTCTTGTGCCGCCCTGTCTGTTTACGTGGGCGACTGCCGTGATGTTTTTCCCACTGGATCAATACCGGCTGACCTTGAAGCAGAGGTCTTGCTAAGCTTAGAGCATTATAAATTTACCCTTAGCTCCAGTATATTTATGTGGAGAAAAGTCTCCAGACTTGATCACACTCCCTGGAAATTTTTTCCTTGTGTGACTGCTCCCCAGCCTCTCGGGCTAGCCTCCGTGGTCACCAGCATCCAATCCTGAATGCCGAATCTGCGGCCCTCTAGAAGATGAGCACTCTGTAACCACCACAGGAGAGACACCCTTGTCCTTGGATATAGGGTTATCCGCTGATGCATCTGAAGATGCGATCCGGACCATTTGTCCAGCAGATCCCACTGAAAAGTTCTTGCGTGAAATCTGCCGAATGGAATTGCTTCGTAGGAAGCCACCATTTTTACCAGGACCCTTGTGCAATGATGCACTGACACTTTTCCTGGTTTTAGGAGGTTCTTGACTAGCTCGGATAACTCCCTGGCTTTCTCATCCGGGAGAAACACCTTTCTCTAACGTCCTAGTGGATGCTGGGGACTCCGTCAGGACCATGGGGGATTAGCGGGCTCCGCAGGAGACAGGGCACATCTAAAAAAGCTTTTAGGTCACATGGTGTGTACTGGCTCCTCCCCCTATGACCCTCCTCCAAGCCTCAGTTAGGTTTTTGTGCCCGTCCGAGAGGGTGCAATCTAGGTGGCTCTCTTAAAGAGCTGTTTAGAAAAGTTTTTTTTTAGGTTTCTAATCAGTGATTCCTGCTGGCGACAGGATCACTGCAACGAGGGACTTAGGGGAGAGACTTGCAACTCACCTGCGTGCAGGAGGATTGAAGTCTTAGGCTACTGGACACTGAGCTCCAGAGGGAGTCGGAACACAGGTCAGCCTGGGGTTCGTCCCGGAGCCGCGCCGCCGATCCCCCTTACAGACGCTGAAGAACGGCAGAACGGAGGTCCGGAAACAGGCGGCAGAAGACTCCTCAGTCTTCATGAAGGTAGCGCACAGCACTGCAGCTGTGCGCCATTGTTGCTACACGGCTCACTGATCTCGGTCACGGAGGGTGCAGGGCGCTGCTGGGGGCGCCCTGGGCAGCAATATAGATTACCTTAGAGGCAAATAAATACATCACATATAGCCATTAAGGCTATATGTATGTATTTAACCCAGGCCAGTTTTCCTAATAACCGGGAGAAAAGCCCGCCGTGAAAGGGGCGGAGTTTATTCTCCTCAGCACTCAGCGCCATTTTCCTGACAAGCTCCGCTGGTGAGGAAGGCTCCCACTCTCCCCTGCACTACAGAAACAGGGTTAAAGAGAAGGGGGGCATAAATTGGCGATATAATTATATATTAAGAGCCCATATATAGAAACAACACCTTCTAGGGTTGTTATATACATTATGGCGCTTTTGGTGTGTGCTGGCAAACTCTCCCTCTGTCTCCCCAAAGGGCTAGTGGGTCCTGTCCTCTATCAGAGCATTCCCTGTATGTGTGTGCTGTAGGTCGGTACGTGTGTGTCGACATGTATGAGGAAAATGTTGGTGAGGAGACGGAGAAAATTGCCTGTAATGGTGATGTCACTCTCTAGGGAGTCGACACCAGAATGGATGGCTTACTTATGGAATTACGTGATAATGTCAACACGCTGCAAGCCGGTTGACGACATGAGACAGCCGGCGGACAAATTAGTATCGGTCCAGGCGTTTCAGACACCGTCAGGGGCTTGTAAAAACGCCCATTTACCTCAGTCGGTCGACAGACACTGACACGGACACTGACCCCAGTGTCGACGGTGAAGAAACAAACGTATTTTTCCTTTAGGGCCACAAGTTACATGTTAAGGGCAATGAAGGAGGTGTTACGTATTTCTGATACCACAAGTACCACAAATAAGGGTATTTTGTAGGGTGGGAATAAACTACTTGTAGTTTTGCCTGAATCAGATAAATTAAATGAAGTGTGTGATGATACGTGGGGTTCCTCCGACAGAAAGTTATGGGCGGTATACCCTTTTTCCCGCCAGTAGTAAGGGCGAGTTGGAAAACACACCTTAGGGTGGACAAGGCGCTCACACGCTTATAAAAAACATGGCGTTACCGTTTCCAGATACGGCCGCCCTCAAGGAGCCAGCTGATAGGAAGCTGGAAAATATCATAACAGTATATACACACATACTGGTGTTATACTACGACCAGCAATCGCCTCAGCCTGGATGTGCAGCGCTGAGGGGGCTTGGTCGGATTTCCTGACTGAAAATTTTGATACCCTTGACAGGGACAGGATTTTATTGTCTATAGAGCATTTTAAGGATGCATTTCTATATATGTGTGATGCGCAGAGGCATATTTGCATTCTGGCATCAAGAGTAAATGTGATGTACATATCTGCCAGACGAAGACACGACAGTGGTCAGGTGAGGCAGATTCCAGACGGCATATGGAAGTATTGCCGTATAAAGGGGCGGTCCATTGGACCTGGTGGCCATGGCAACAGCTGAAAAATCCACCTTTTGTTACCCCGAGTCACATATTGGCAGAAAAGGACACAGTCTTTTTAGTCTCAGTCCTTTCGTCCCCATACGGGCAGGCGGGCGAAGGCCAGTCATATCTGCCCAGGGGGAGAGGAAAGGGAAGAAGACTGCAGCAAGCAGCTCATTCCCAGGAACAGAAGCTCCTCACGGCTTCTGCCAAGTCCGCAGCATAACGCTGGGGCCGTACAAGCGGACTCAGGTGCGGTAGGGGGTCATCTCAAGAGTTTCAGCAACACTCGCAAGGGAACTCCGGGATCCTACATGTAATATCCCAGGTGTACATTGGAAATTCGAGACGTCTCCCCCTCACACAATTCACAGGCTGTATTCCCAGCAGGTGATAATCAAAGTACCCTTCTTACAACAAGGAAGGGGGTAGTGTTCCACACTATATTGTGGTACTGAAGCCAACCGGCTCGGTGAGATCTGAAATATTTGAACACTTACATACAAGCGTTCAAATCAAGATGGAGTCACTCGGAGCAGTGATAGCGAACCAGGAAGAAGGGGACGATATGATGTCACTGGATATCAGGGACGTTTACCTACAGGTCCAAATTTGCCCTTCTCACCAAGGGTACTTCAGGTTCCTGGTACAGAACTGTCACTATCAGTTCAGACGCTGCCGTTTGGATTGTCCACGGCGCCCCGGGTCTTTACCAAGGTAATGGCCGGAATGATGATTTTTCTTAAAAGAAACATGGACGCTTTCCTGATAAGGGCAAGGTCCAGAGAACAGTTGGAGGTCGGAGTAGCACTATCTTAAGTAGTTCTACGACAGCACGAGTGGATTCTAAATATTCCAAAATCGCAGCTTTTTCCGACGACACGTCTACTGTTCCTAGGGAAGATTCTGGACACAGTCCAGAAAAACGTGTTTCTCCCAGTGGAGAAAACCAGGGAGTTATCCGAGCTAATCGGGATCCTCCTAAAACCAGGAAAAGTGTCAGTGCATCATTGCACAAGAGTCCTGGTAAAAATGGTGGCTTATTACGAAGCAATTCCATTCGGCAGATTTCCCGCAAGAACTCTTCAGTGGGATCTGCTGGACAAATGGTCCGGATCGCATCCTCAGATGCATCAGCGGATAACCCTATATCCAAGGAAAAGGGTGTCTCTCCTGTGGTGATTACAGAGTGCTCATCTTCTAGAGGGCCGCAGATTCGGCATTCAGGATTGGATGCCGGTGACCACGGAGGCCAGCCTGAGAGGCTGGGGAACAGTCACACAGGGAAAAAATTTCCAGGGAAGTGTGATTAAGTCTGGAGAATTCTCTCCGCATAAATAAGCTTAGAGCAAATTTATAATGCTCTAAACTTAGCTAGACCTCTGCTTCAAGGTCAGCCGGTATTGATCCAGTGGGATAACATCACGGCAGTCGCCCACGTAAACAGAAGGGCGGCACAAGAAGCAGGAGGGCAGTGAAAACTGCAAGGATTTTTCGCTAGGCGGAAAATCATGTGATAACACTGTCAGCAGTGTTCTTTCCGGGAGTGGACGACTGGGAAGCAGACTTCCTCAGCAGGCATGACCTCCACCCGGGAGAGTGGAAACTTCATAGGGAAGTTTTTCAACATGATTGTGGACCGTTGGCAAAGACCAAAGGTGGACATGATGGCGTCCCGCCCGAACAAAAAACGGGACAGGTATTCCGCCAGGTCATGAGACCTTCAGGCGATAGCTGTGGATGTTCTGGTAACACCGTGGGTGTACCAGTCAGTGTATGTGTTCCCTCCTCTGTTTCTCATAACCAGGGTATTGAGAATTATAAGACATAGAGGAGTATGAACTATACTAGTGGCTCCGGATTGGCCAAGAGGGACTTGGTACCCGGAACTTCAAGAAATGCTCACAGAGGACTAAGGGCCTGGGGAGCTAAGAAGGGACTTGATTCAGCAAGTACCATGTCTATTCCAAGACTTACCGCGGCTGCGTTTGACGGCATGGCGGTTGAATGCCGGATCCTGAGGGGAAAAGGCATTCCATAAGAGGTCATACCTACCCTGGTCAAAGCCAGGAAGGAGGTGACCGCACAACGTCATCACCACATGTGGTGAAAATATGTTGCGTGGGTGAGGCCAGGAAGGCTCCACGACGGAAATTCAACTAGGTCGATTTCTACACTTCCTGAAAACAGGAGTGTTTTGGACCTCAAATTGGGGTTCATTAACATTTAAATTTCGGCCCTGTAGATTTTCTTCCAGAAAGAATTGACTTCAGTTCCTGAAGTCCAGATTGTAAAGGAGGTATTGCATATACAGCTTTTTTGTGCCCCTAGGGGCACCGTGAGATCTCAACATAGTGTTGGGATTTCTTAAAATCATATTGGTTTGAACCGCTCAAATCTGTGGATTTGAAATATCTCACATGGAAAGTGACCATGCTGTTGACAAATATCTCACATGGGAAGTGACCATGTTGTTAGCCCTGGCCTCGGCCAGGCGATTGTCAGAATGGGCGGCTTTGTCTTACAAAAGCCCATATTAAAATTTTCCATTTGAACAGGACAGAACTGGGACTCGTCTCCAGTTTCTTCATAAAGGGGTGTCAGCGTTTTCACCTGAAACAACCTCTTGTGGTGCCTGCGGCTACTAGGGACTTGGAGGACTCCAAGTTACTAGACGTGGTCAGGGCCCTAAAAATATATATATATATATATATATATATATAGTTAGGACGGCTGGAGTCAGAAAGTCTGACTTGCTGTTTATATTGTATACACCCAACAAGCTGGGTGCTCATGCTTCTAAGCAGTCTATTGCACGCGGGATTTGTAGTACAATTCAGCTTGCACATTCTGTGGCAGGCCTGCCACAGACGAAATATGTAGATGCCCATTCCACAAGGAAGGTGGGCTCATCCTGGGCGGCTGCCCGAGGAGTCTCGGCATTACAACTTTGCCGAGCAGCTACGTGGTCAGGGGAGAACACGTTTGTAAAATTTTACAAATTTTGATACTCTGGCTAAGGAGGACCTGGAGTTCTCTCATTCGGTGCTGCAGAGTCATCCGCACTCTCCCGCCCGTTTGGGAGCTTTGGTATAATCCCCATGGTCCTGACGGAGTCCCCAGCATCCACTAGGACGTTAGAGAAAATAAGAATTTACTTACCGATAATTCTATTTCTCGTAGTCCGTAGTGGATGCTGGGCGCCCATCCCAAGTGCGGATTGTCTGCAATGCTTGTACATAGTTATTGTTACAAAAATCGGGTTATTACTATTGTTGTGAGCCATCTTTTCGGAGGCTACTTCGTTTTGTTATCATACTGTTAACTGGGTTCAGATCACAAGTTGTACGGTGTGATTGGTGTGGCTGGTATGAGTCTTACCCGGGATTCAAGATCCTTCCTTATTGTGTACGCTCGTCCGGGCACAGTACCTAACTGAGGCTTGGAGGAGGGTCATAGGGGGAGGAGCCAGTACACACCATGTGACCTAAAAGCTTTTTTAGATGTGCCCTGTCTCCTGCGGAGCCCGCTAATCCCCCATGGTCCTGACGGAGTCCCCAGCATCCACTACGGACTACGAGAAATAGAATTATCGGTAAGTAAATTCTTATTTTTTCTGGACTGTGTCCAGAATCATCCCTAGGCACAGCAGACGTGTCGTCAGGATCAGCTGCGATTTTGGAATATTTAGAATCCATCCGTGCTGTTGTAGCAGTATCCGAGATAGTGCTACTCCGACCTCCAACTGTTCCCTGGACTTTGCCCTTATCAGGAGATCGTCCAAGTAAGGGGTAATTAAGACGCCTTTTCTTCGAAGAAGAATCATCATTTCGGCCATTACCTTGGTAAAGACCCGGGGTGCCGTGGACAATCCAAACGGCAGCGTCTGAAACTGACAGTGACAGTTCTATACCACGAACCTGAGGTACCCTTAGTGAGAAGGGTAAATTTGGGACATGGAGGTAAGCATCCCTGATGTCCCGGGACACTATATAGTCCCCTTCTTCCTGGTTCGTTATCACTGCTCTGAGTGACTCCATCTTGATTTGAACCTTTGTAAGTGTTCAAATTTTTTTAGATTTAGAATAGGTCTCACCTAGCCTTCTGGCTTCAGTACCACAATATAGTGTGGAATAATACCCCTTTCCTTGTTGTAGGAGGGGTAATTTGATTATCACCTGCTGGGAATACAGCTTGTGAATTTTTTCCCATACTGCCTCCTTGTCGGAGGGATACCTTGGTAAAGCAGACTTCAGGAGCCTGCGAGGGGGAAACGTTTCGACATTCCAATCTGTACCCCTGGGATACTACTTGTAGGATCCAGGGGTCCTGTACGGTCCCAGCGTCATGCTGAGAGCTTGGCAGAAGCGGTGGAAGGCTTCTGTTCCTGGGAATGGGCTGCCTGCTGCAGTCTTCTTCCCTTTCCTCTATCCCTGGGCAAATATGACTCTTATAGGGACGAAAGGACTGAGGCTGAAAAGACGGTGTCTTTTTCTGCAGAGATGTGACTTAGGGTAAAAACGGTGGATTTTCCAGCAGTTGCCGTGGCCACCAGGTCCGATGGACCGACCCCAAATAACTCCTCTTCCTTTATACGGCAATACACCTTTGTGCCGTTTGGAATCTGCATCACCTGACCACTGTCGTGTCCATAAACATCTTCTGGCAGATATGGACATCGCACTTACTCTTGATGCCAGAGTGCAAATATCCCTCTGTGCATCTCGCATATATAGAAATGCATCCTTTAAATGCTCTATAGTCAATAAAATACTGTCCCTGTCAAGGGTATCAATATTTTTAGTCAGGGAATCCGACCAAGCCACCCCAGCTCTGCACATCCAGGCTGAGGCGATCGCTGGTCGCAGTATAACACCAGTATGTGTGTATATACTTTTATATGATATTTTCCAGCCTCCTGTCAGCTGGCTCCTTGAGGACGGCCCTATCTATAGACGGTACCGCCACTTGTTTTGATAAGCGTGTGAGCGCCTTATCCACCCTAAGGGGTGTTTCCCAACGCGCCCTAACTTCTGGCGGGAAAGGGTATACCGCCAATAATTTTCTATCGGGGGGAACCCACGCATCATCACACACTTCATTTAATTTATCTGATTCAGGAAAAACTACAGGTAGTTTTTTCACATCCCACATAATACCCTCTTTTGTGGTACTTGTAGTATCAGAAATATGTAACACCTCCTTCATTGCCCTTAACGTGTGGCCCTAATAAGGAATACGTTTGTTTATTCACCGTCGACACTGGATTCAGTGTCCGTGTCTGTGTCTGTGTCGACCGACTAAGGTAAACGGGCGTTTTAAAACCCCTGACGGTGTTTTTGAGACGTCTGGACCGGTACTAATTGTTTGTCGGCCGTCTCATGTCGTCAACCGACCTTGCAGCGTGTTGACATTATCACGTAATTCCCTAAATAAGCCATCCATTCCGGTGTCGACTCCCTAGAGAGTGACATCACCATTACAGGCAATTGCTCCGCCTCCTCACCAACATCATCCTCATACATGTCGACACACACGTACCGACACACAGCACACACACAGGGAATGCTCTGATAGAGGACAGGACCCACTAGCCCTTTGGAGAGACAGAGGGAGAGTTTGCCAGCACACACCAAAAAACGCTATAATTATATAGGGACAACCTTATATAAGTGTTTTCCCTTATAGCATCTTTTTATATATTTCTAACGCCAAATTAGTGCCCCCCCTCTCTGTTTTAACCCTGTTTCTGTAGTGCAGTGCAGGGGAGAGCCTGGGAGCCTTCCCTCCAGCCTTTCTGTGAGGGAAAATGGCGCTGTGTGCTGAGGAGATAGGCCCCGCCCCTTTTTCGGCGGGCTCGTCTCCCGCTCTTCAACGGATTCTGGCAGGGGTTAAATATCTCCATATAGCCCCCGGAGGCTATATGTGAGGTATTTTTTTGCCAAAAAATAGGTTTACATTGCCTCCCAGGGCGCCCCCCTCCCAGCGCCCTGCACCCTCAGTGACTGCCGTGTGAAGTGTGCTGAGAGCAATGGCGCACAGCTGCAGTGCTGTGCGCTACCTTAAGAAGACGGAGGAGTCTTCTGCCGCCGATTCTGGACCTTCTTCTCTTTTCAGCATCTGCAAGGGGGCCGGCGGCGAGGCTCCGGTGACCATCCAGGCTGTACCTGTGATCGTCCCTCTGGAGCTAATGTCCAGTAGCCAAAGAAGCCAATCCATCCTGCACGCAGGTGAGTTCACTTCTTCTCCCCTAAGTCCCTCGTTGCAGTGATCCTGTTGCCAGCAGGACTCACTGTAAAATAAAAAACCTAAGCTAAACTTTTCTAAGCAGCTCTTTAGGAGAGCCACCTAGATTGCACCCTTCTCGGCCGGGCACAAAAATCTAACTGAGGCTTGGAGGAGGGTCATAGGGGGAGGAGCCAGTGCACACCACCTGATCCTAAAGCTTTACTTTTTGTGCCCTGTCTCCTGCGGAGCCGCTATTCCCCATGGTCCTTTCAGGAACCCCAGCATCCACTAGGACGATAGAGAAATATTTGTTACTATATTAAGTACTGTTTAATGTGATCCATGTGTCAGAGTCTTGTAGTAGTTCATGAGCTAGTTACCGAGATCGAATTACAGGCCGGGACTTGCATACTGTGCTACTACTCTCAGAGAATAACATCTACATAACTGTGCAGCCACCAGAGAAGGTACCACAGCACTGCAGTCGGGGGAGGACACACTTGACTTCTCTTCTTTCCATGTTTCCAGGAGTTATGAAAGGAAGAGATGGTTGTCCACCATACAGGCTGGCAAGTATCCTAAATTCCAGGAAAACTGCCCTGATCCCCCCGTCCTGAAGGTCTACTCTTACTTCAGGATATTTGCAGCACAGTAAGCATATGGACCAGGGCTGCCAGAGGTGCAGGAATTAATGCAACCAAAAGTAGATAGATAGATAGATAGATAGATAGATAGATAGATAGATAGATAGATAGATAGATAGATAGATAGATAGATAGATAGATAGATAGATAGATAGATATTCCATGTATTTGTGTGACTTTCATTGCCTGACACAGGTCTGCAAAATAAATCACAGTTTTCCCCCTTAGACCATACCTCCCAAGAGGTAGGAAGCGGGACTCCGGCACGGCATAGCCACGCCTGCCCGGGAGAGGGAGTGTGGCCTCAATAAAGGGTGCATGGCTTCGTGCTAATGGCACGATCGTGAACCATACCCCCATTTTCCATCACTATAGGGGCATGTCCAGCACTCTGTGAGCTGCTGGCATGCCCCCAGTCCCTCTTGTCTACGGGAATAGACGGTGTGCGCAGAGCAACGAGTGACAGGAGCCTACCGACTGCCTACCCACACCGCGGGACACTGAGGCCCGTGGGTGGGACAGCGGGACAGTCCCCAAAAAAGCGGGACTGTCCTGTGAAAATTGGGACAGTTGGGAGGTATGTTAGACAAAGATAACAATTGTGATGTCCCTGCTTTGGGATGATTACTGCATACCACAGCAATCCAATTCCTAATCACAGCAAGTTACACAGATGTGTCCTAATTCACCTAACATTTTTGGTCTATATGGCGCAAAATGATCCACTATGTGTTCAGACTTTTTTTTCCTGAATTTTGTGTCTTATGCACAATGCAGCTGCATACAAAGTCACGCAGAATGTACCAGGAACATTAGATTAGTACCCCTGTATTGTACTTTTGTCACATTAGTGATGCAAATAAGACGCATATCACATTTTAAGAAATAATCTCTGGCAGGAGGCTTGGGACATCTAGAGTTTCCACTGCTGCCTTGACTATGGTGCTATTCCAGGTTCTACAGCAAATGGAATGGGCACTGAAGAGTTCTCTGAATTTATTACAAATCGATCAATAAAGGGGAACCCAAACCTACACAGTGGAAACTGACAACCAATATTCACCTCATATATCATGCCTCAGAGAGGTCACATGTTCACAGTGACTTGATAGGCAGAATAGTAGTCAAGGCCACAGATCGGCTGCACTGCGTGTATGGATGAGGAGTGGCACCACGGAATCCTTACAGTTGCTGTCTCACCATCACTCACAGTTGCCTCTGTCTCTGATACAAGTCCCTGCACAGTCACAGTCACGTTCCAGGGAAGAACATGAGGCATTTGCCGGGATTGTGGAGCACCAAGAACACAGCACAGCCCCATAGCCCACGCACACAGGAACACACATGTCTCTGAAGGAGGGGGAACTGCTGCTGCTGCCTTAGTGCATCCTCAGAACAATGGGAAACAGATGCTGCGTAACAAAAAGATGTCACAAATATAATTGTGGATAATATTGCTTATAGCATATTAACCCTGTGTCCGCCCCAATGACACAGAACACAACTTATATTCCATTATTAGCATCTGCTGCAAAATATATGTCAGACTTTATTCTGGAGAGGAGGATGAGGGTGCATTGTGTATAAAACATGACTGAAATGCTTTTCTGTATTTGACTTATGCTACCATCTTAATGCATCTGCGTTAACTGGTGGTTGCCATGGGAACCTTTTGTATTTATGTCCTCTATAGCTATGGAAACACTGAATTTACCCTTATTTGTACTAATACAATTTAAATAGTTATAATGCAAAGGTATTAGTACAAATTGTAAGATTTGTGTTCTAAGTGCCATAGGGTTGGTATGTTATCTCTCTCCACTTTATTTCTCTCCATGCTTTGATAAATCTTCTCCATAAAACTATGTAAATCGATACTAGTGAGAAAACTACCTACCCACCTACATTGTTAGTAGTGGAGTGCGCAATTGCACAGTCTCCAACAAAATGTCTCCTCAAGGGATGCGTCATTCCCTTACCAAGATGGCCACCGATTGTGTATCTTTGCATGCACGGTTCCATCTTGCCACTGTTTGAGAGCTACATAGTGGAGGACGGCTGTCCTCCTCTTAGCTCAGGGAGACCAGCTCTGTTAGGATGTGCACAGCCGCCGGCGCTGATATTACGGTTATGCTGCTCTGACATTTTGATGGGCTGGTAACTGGTATATGTATAAAAGTTCTAGAAGCATATGAGAGCTGATCATATTTCAGGTCAATTTTCGATCATGTAGAAAACTTACAGGGAGATTTATCAAAGCTTAGAGAGAGATAAAGTGGAAAGAGATAAAAGGGTATATTTACTAACCCTTGGATGGAGATAAAGTCGCTGGAGATAAAGTACCAGCCAATCGGCTCCTAACTGCAATGTCACAGGCTGTGTTTGAGAAATGACAATTAGGAGCTGATTGGCTGGTACTTTATCTCCAGCGACTTTATCTCCATCCAAGGCTTAGTAAATAGACCCCAAAGTACCGACCAATCAGCTCCCAACTGTCATTTTTCAAACACAGCCTGTAAAATGACAGTTAGGAGCTGATTGGTCGGTACTTTATCTTTCTCCAAGCTTTGATAAAGCTCCTCCTTTCTTTCTTGCGCACATCGGTCAACCAACTGAAGGACACCACATTTAGCACACGTGAATGGTAACACAGAACAATCACGGGCAATAAATGTAAATCATACATGAGTACTCTACCGGATGCCACTGTTGGGAAAATGACAGCCGGCATCCAGTCCGCCAGTAAGGCGTACGTATTCCCCTTATACAAATGCAAGTATCTATACAGCTTTTCTGCGTATAGTCGCATTGCTTCCCGTCCGTATTTTCCCATTCGCAGCGGTCATTAGTATTGTCACTTATACCTACCCCATGCTGGGGCAAATGATCCGTCTGAAATAGGCGTTCCTTAGTCTTTTGCGCACCTTATAATACAGCCCAGAAGTTTGGCTACAAGCCCACGAGTCTCCTATAAAATGGATGTTTTGCGCATGTTTACAAGGTAGTCGCCCAGCCGACACCCAGAAATACATACCTAGCCTCCATTGGGGTGTGAATGCAATGGTGCGGTGCATGTTTGCTAACAATTACTAGATGTGTCCGATTACCATGCAACTGAGACAAAGTCCTAGGTGACTTGAATGACATGGATTTTCAGCGAACACTAGGTTTTAGTGGGAGACAGAAATTAGCCTTTGGATGACAGGTTGACTAAACATTGCTTATTTTATTTATAATATATACAAGCTACAGATACGGAAATTAGCCAGACACTGCAGTATGTTCTCCGAACAGATCCATGATGTCCAATAATTAGCTTGCAATTGACTCAATCAGTGGTTCTCAAACTCAGTCCTCAGGACCCCACACGGTTCACGTTTTCCATGTCACCCAGCAGCTGCACTGTGAATCACCAACGGTCACATTTTTTAAATCTACAGGTGACCTGCAAAACATGGACCGTGTGGGGCCCTGAGGGCCGAGTTTGAGAACCTGTGGAGTAGATCATTATTGAGCATGTAGGTTGTGACTATTAACAGGCCCCGGATACAACAGAAGTGATCTGGACAAATATGGGGTGGATTTGAGGATGCCGCCGTTTTTCTTAAAGGGGCAATCATGTACAAGGCATGGCCTTGTTTTACTGACTGGATCTTAAGGACAATGACTATGGGGGTTATTCAGAGTTGTTAGCAAACCAAAAACAGTTAGCAATTGGGCCAAACCATATGCACTGCAGGTGGGGCAGATACAACATGTGCAGAGAGAGTTAGATTGAGGGGGGTCATTTTGTTTCTGTGCAGGGCAAATACTGGCTGCTTAATATTTACACTGCAATTTAGATTTCAGTTTGAACACACCCCACCCAAATCTAACTCTCTCTGCACATGGTACATCTGCCCCACCTGCAGTGCAGCATGGTCTGGCCCAATTGCTAACTTTTTTGATTTGCTAACAACTCTGATTAACCCCTGTGGCCGGAGGACCCATCGGCCATATGGTTAATGGCGGCCACGGCACGTAAGGGTTTAACCCTTAAGTGCCTGGCGCCGTTTAGAGGACAATAGGTGCTTGGCGCCACTGTTAAATGTACTTACGGCGCCAGGCGTGGACTGTTTAAAAATATGTTTAATTATGTGTTTTAACGTGTCATATGTAGTGCTCTGTGCACAGCTGTAGGATTGCATGTTTAAATGTATTTATATTTAAGATGTGGTCACATGTATTTTAAAGGGAATAATGCACTTACTATATATGATAAATAAGACTCCTCTATCTTCTGTGACTAGGAAATGGGATGCTAATTGCCCTCTCCTAGCAGATCAGGTGAATGACAAAACCTTTTTGATGTTGGACAGTGCCCGGTAGGTAATAGCTGGGAGTGTGAGTTCCTTCGACAAAAGCTTTACTCACGGGGGATTTCCTTATCCTATATGCAAAGTCAAGTGTCAGATTGGGTTTGGAACCTGTATTTATTATGTAGCTGGTGTGATTGATATACAAATTCTGAATGATATATGCAGGAAGGATGAGGAACATTTGTATTTTGGAACTATGTGTTAAATGTGGAATTGTAAACTACCAGGTGGTAAGGAACGGAGTTTAAATGACACCAAACTTTGTGTGTGTTTGACAGGAAGGAGGAAATTACTTCATGCACTTATATCCTTTTAAAATGTAATTTATTTATTTATATTTTGTAAGATATCCTGATTGGATGGAAAGGACTCAGGGGGGAACTACCCCCTGATTTGCATTGTGGTTTTACTGTATAAAAAGAGGAGGCTTGTGAGCTTCAGAGGTGTATTATACCATTTTCACTCTGCTGTAACATCTGCACTATTTGGTCAAATAAATATCTTCTGCCTCAAGACGACAGCTTCATCTTGTGACCTGCAGGGCTAGGTGAAACCTAGCTCCGTTTTCCGGCTGTCAAGGGTGTACCCGGCGTCTCCAAGCTCCGCCTCCAGCCAGCTATCGGGTAGAGGCCTAGTCAAGCGACTAATGGGGATTCGTCAACACCACACAGGTGTGGTAAGACAGTGTGTCGACGCATACAGAGCAGAACCGTGGTTCCAGACGCCACGGCAGGTTAGGAGTCTGGTAGTGGCAGCGTAGTACCCGCCCACTGCGCAGTGGGTGGAGTCAGTAACAGGCGGTTACTGACGGTAAGCAGGAATCCCCTATGTGGCCAGGTCCTGTGTGACCTAAAACTCCATTCTGTGACTGAGGACGGGACGCGAAGCGTTGAGGGCTCTCGTACGGGACCGTCCGGTCACAACTCCCTACGTGAAAAAAGCACACAAATGACTAAAGCAATATTTCCCTGGTGACTGCTTGTGTATCAGGTTCAGTCCTGCCTTATTATCTGTAACCTTTCTGTGCTAACCTACAAATGCAATTTCCTCAACGGAAGACTCTTCTGGCATTCTGCCGCATGTCTAGATGAACCTCCACACATCATTAAAATGGAGTTTGTATGTGAGATCGACAGTTGTCATGTATAAAGTTGACGCACTTGAAATGCTGACATTGGCCATGTCGAAATCATATCTACACAGATGACATGTTGATATGATAGAATCCCTAGTGGCCCAGTGGTCACTTATCTGGTCCCAGTGGCAGCGGCATCTCCAGCGCCATCTTTTAGGTGCCAGCGATCATGTAACCAGCAGTTTTGGCACAGACATGTGACTGAGCGGCATTCCAAAGAGTCCTTTCCCTCTATCCCTCCCCCAAGTACCTAGCTCTAAACCCTGCAGCCTAACCCTATCCCTGCCTTCATCATCCCTTCAAATTTCAGATGTTAACATTCTGAGGATGTAGACATGGAGCCCATCGGCAGGGCCGGCAACAGAAATCTTGCGGCCCGGTACACGGATCTCTCTTGTATTGCCAACACTATGGGGGGGGGGGGGGGGTAATTAATTAGCCCCAATACTTTTTTTCTTTCTCCCGACAAAAAAACGGGCAATTTTTGACCAACGGTCATTATTGGTCTATTCAATTAACGATCCTTTTTTTTTGGAGGGGGGGGGGGGGGGAGAGAAAAAATTACCCATTTTTAGGCAAGAACACCTGGGATCTGGGATAAGTATCGGGACCTATGTGTTAACGCGGCTCTGAGGGCTACTTATCGGGGATTAGGCTTTGCATTCCTGAGGCACCCACAGCATAATCCCTGATAAGACCCCCTCCCTGGTGAATCAATTAGTTGCAGTAAATTACCGCAGCTAATTGAATACCACTATATTCAATACCACTATATATGACTATATAGCAGGATTACCGACATTCCGGCTGTCCTCTCCGGGAGAGGGCGGTCAGCTCGGCGAAGCAGTGGATGGGACGGGTGAGCGTGACGCAGCACAGGTGGCAGGCGTGGTCTTTGGTCATGATAGGAGGCTTATGCACTTGCAGATGCGTCATTGTGGCCACGCCCCTACTATACAATGCCGATATTACAGTCCTTGTATAGCAGGGGGCGGGGCATGAATTGTGTCATCAGGCTCCTTTAGAGGCTCTTCCACTGCAGGAGGCTTGCCCACTATTCCGGGGGGGGGGGGGGGGGACGGAAGCGGCACCTGATTTCCGCCGGGAGCCCCCAGGCCGTACGTGGGAGTAGGCAAGTATGCTATATAGACGTGTCCTATGTCGACATTTTGAGTGTGTCAATATGGTGCAGGTATGAAATAATGAAATGTATTATTCATTTCTATAGTATAGTTGCCAATTGTGCCTAGTTTCCAGGATGTCTCTGGCCCAGTAAATGGATTGGTTGTGGTACCAGGATCAGCCTACACAAGTACACTTTGAGGCTATCCTTATTATAAAACACATGTATTTATGTACACTGTTACTTTGTTGCCTTATCAATAAATTCTAATAATGATAAAAAAAAAAAAATGTAAATAAATCATACCAGTTATTTAACTATTACATTCCTAGAGTCGGGATTCTGGCGTCGGCATTCTGACGGGTGTCGTGATCCCGACAGCCAGCAGCTTAACCATATCACATCCTATCAGTGCCATTAAATAACTTACATTCTGCAATAACTAACCCACAAATAAACAGTCCCATACAGTTCTGTCATTTGCAGAAGTCATGCACATTAATCCACACTGTGCTCTTATAGAAGAAATTCCCACACCCGTACACACGGCGCTCCTATATCAGGCCTCACGCATGCTGAATACAGGACAGCTGCAGCAGAAAGCACCCATGTGTGTGCCAGTCCGTGGACAGGGGCGCCTCTGTTTGGGAAGTGAATATTTGCCTGTCACTTGCGGAAATGTGTGAAATGTCAGTTTGTGCCTAGTAAAACAATGCAGTGATCTGGAGCCATGTAACCAGCATGACAGGGCAAAGATCTGAAGCATGTGCCCGGCATGCCCTAGCAATGATCTGTAGCGTGCCAGTGCAATGATCTGCAGCATGTGCCCAGCAGGCCAGTGCAATGACCCGCAGCAGGATCCATCCTGGCCTGGCAGAGTAAAGTGCTGGACTATATGAATAAACATGAAATATTGTGTGTGTGTGTGTGTGTGTGTGTGTGTGTGTGTGTGTGTGTGTGTGTGTGTGTGTGTGTGTGTACATACATACACATACACTATAGTAGTAACAATGTAAGATCACAGTCATGCATGCTGAAGAATATCATTGTATTGACATAAGGTAACTAGGAGTTGTGTGTTCTGAAGAGCTTACAATCTATGCATGGGCTGGTGCCTGTAACTGCTTGCAGCACATACTGGTCACCGTGCTCCTCCTGAAGCCCATTAGAATCTATTCTTCCTATTCTCATCAGCTGGAGATCCGGCGTCATGTAGGCACAGCCATGCTCCTAGATACAGTGTAACCGATCATGTACACAGACAGTCCTGCCCTACCTACACTGTGCTGTGGCTACAGGTAACTGATTCTAGCTGTACATTACACCTCCTATCTCCAGCCTGATAGTGCCTGCAGCTGCTACTGTCCTGCACACACACGAGTCCATGGCTACCAGGTCCAATATACAGGAGCAGATAGCAGCACATCCTGTGCTGTGGATACAAGTAACTGTATGTGGCTATAAACATTATTATACATCCTGCCCGCACGCAGCCTGAACTTACCTACTGCTGCCACTGACCTGCATGCACCCACCTCTGTCTGCACACCCAGGTGGGGTAGCCTATGGCTTCCAGGTCCCACATTATATATACAGTCCTTCTCAATGTGCCCCCTTCCCCCCACCTCACCATAAAAATAAAAACAAAAACACCCCTCCCTATGTAACAATAAGGACAACTTACAGTAGGTTTTCCTGGTCAGCTCCTCCACCACCTCAGGCTTCAGTTTGCTGTTAGATTTCCCCATGGTGAGAACTGATGGTCAATTCATGAATTGCAGCCTCCAGTTCCCAGACCTTCCTGAGTCGAGGCCCTTTCCCAGCCTCCTTCCAGCCTCCTCAGAGGGGGGAGAGTGCTCTGTGTCTGGGTGTGCTACCTGGCTAGATGTCTTTGTGCCTCTGCTGCAGCTCAGATATCACTGCTCTGTGCCCCTGACAGTGTAGAGGCTGGGAGAGTCTGCTTGCTGCTACTGTGGAGGCTGACTCAGGCCTCCTTCTCCCCTCTCTGCAGGATCTGCCTCCCTGGGAGCCACTGCTGCTGCTGTGCTTCTATGGTTGTCCCTGGTTACTGGACACTTTTACACATGCCCTGTTCCTCCTCTCCCCGCCTGAGTCTCATTCACTGGCTGCTGCCTGTGTGGATCAGTCTGCTGTTCTCTCTGCCTCCCCCTCTCATGACACACTCCCTCCATCCTCCTCCTTTGCAGATAACGCCTCTCTTTTATTCTCTCTCTTCTTTCTCTCTTTCTCCCCACTCACAATTGCTTTTCTTCCATGGGCACACCATCCCCAGCTATCTCATGTTAGTCACTATCTGCCACTCCATTAACCTCTGCTAGATTGCCTTGCACCAATTTGAGAGATAAGAGCTTTCTTTTCATATGCAAAGGTGCATGTGAGGGAGCGCAGGAGTTTTCCTGCCCTGCGATGCAGTCCTTGCTTGCTGCTGTTGCTGTTTGTAGACAGAGTGCTACTATTTTGCAGTGGTAATAACACAAAATGCTGCAATAGCTCAGGCTGGTAATGCTAAGGCAGGTATAGGCCACCTGGCGCAGTTTAGGGCCCACACGGAGAGCTCTCTAGCCTTCAGGTTCTGCTTCAATACTGATCTGGAAATCTGTAGTTACATATCAGCAGACATTTTAAATTAGCGAAACAAGTTATTACAAACACATCTGACACCTAGAGAAGATAAGAGCTGGCTGCCGCAGTCGAAGGCTCGGGTGGGGGCCGCCTGTTGCCCATCACTGTGATAAAGTATCTGACTTGTTTGTGCAGGATTTTGGGGCATAGCTCACAAATGGTGGGCCAAAGGGTAACTGGCCCCTTGTTGAATATTTTTTGCATTTGTTTTTGGGGGAACGTTTTGCAGTCCTACAAACCTTTTTTCTCTGACGTCCTAATGGATGCTGGGGACTCCGTAAGGACCATGGGGAATAGCGGGCTCCGCAGGAGACTGGGCACTCTAAAGAAAGATTTACTACTATCTGGTGTGCACTGGCTCCTCCCTCTATGCCCCTCCTCCAGACCTCAGTTAGAATCTGTGCCCGGACAGAGCTGGGTGCTTTTAGTGAGCTCTCCTGAGCTTGCTAATAAGAAAGTATTTTAGTTAGGTTTTTTATTTTCAGAGAGCTTCTGCTGGCAACAGACTCTCTGCTACGAGGGACTGAGGGGAGAGAAGCAAACCTACTAACTGCGGATAGGTTGCACTTCTTCGGCTACTGGACACCATTAGCTCCAGAGGGATCGAACACAGGACCTGACCTTGTCGTCCGTTCCCGGAGCCGCGCCGCCGTCCCCCTCGCAGAGCCAGAAGACAAAAGCCGGCAGAAGCGGAGAAGACATCAAAATCGGCGGCAGAAGACTCCTGTCTTCACATGAGGTAGCGCACAGCACTGCAGCTGTGCGCCATTGCGCCCACACTAACCCACACACTCCGGTCACTGTAGGGTGCAGGGCGCATGGGGGGGGGGCGCCCTGGGCAGCAATTGTTACCTCCTGGCGAATGCTGCATATAAACAGTGGCACACTGTTATATGTATGAGCCCCCGCCATTTATTTTACAAAAAATCGCGGGACAGAAGCCCGCCGCTGAGGGGGCGGGGCCTTCTTCCTCAGCACTCACCAGCGCCATTTTCCTGCCACAGCTCCGCTGAGAGGAAGCTCCCCAGGCTCTCCCCTGCAGAATCACGGTAGAGGGGTAAAAAAGAGAGGGGGGGCGCATAAATTTAGGCGCATTAATCATTATACAGCAGCTACTGGGTAAACACTAAGTTACTGTGTAATCCCTGGGTTATATAGCGCTGGGGTGTGTGCTGGCAAACTCTCTCTCTGTCTCTCCAAAAGGCCTTTTGGGGGTCCTGTCCTCATTTAGAGCTTCCCCTGTGTGTGTGGTGTGTCGGTACGCATGTGTCGACATGTTTGACGAAGAGGGCTATGTGGAGGCAGAGCAAGTGCAGTTGACTGACGTGTCGCCGCCGACGGTGCCGACACCTGATTGGATGGATATGTGGAAGGTGTTAAATGATAAGGTAAACTCCTTACATAAAAGGTTGGATACCTCAGGTCAGTCAGGGTCTCAACCCATGCCTGATCCTACAGCGCAGAGGCCCTCAGGGTCTCAAAAGCGCCCACTATCCAAAATGGTTGACACAGATGTCGACACGGATTCTGACTCCAGTGTCGACGACGATGATGCAAAATTGCAACCGAAAATGACAAAAGCTATACGTTATATGATTATAGCGATGAAGGCTGTTTTACACATATCAGAGGTGAACCCTGTCCCTGACAAGAGGGTTTATATGTATGGGGAGAAAAAGCAAGAGGTGACTTTTCTCCCTTCACATGAGTTAAATGAGTTATGTGAAACAGCGTGGGATTCCCCAGATAAGAAAGTCCTGATTTCCAAAAGGTTACTTATGGCGTACCCTTTCCCGCCTGAGGACAGGGTGCGCTGGGAATCCTCCCCTAGGGTAGATAAAGCTCTGACACGCTTATCTAAGAATGTGGCCCTGCCGTCACAGGATACGGCCACCCTAAAGGATCCTGCAGATAGAAAGCAGGAAAGTATCCTGAAATCTGTTTATACATATTAAGGGACTCTACTGAGGCCGGCAATTGCGTCGGCGTGGATGTGTAGTGCTGTAGCAGCGTGGACAGATAATATGTCTGAGGAAATGGATACCTTAGACAGGGATACTATTATGCTGACCCTGGGGCATATAAAAGACACTGTCCTATATATGAGGGATGCCCAGAGGGACATTTGCCTACTGGGCTCTAGAATTAATGCAATGTCAATTTCTGCCAGGAGGGTCCTGTGGACTCGGCAGTGGACAGGTGATGCCGACTCCAAAAAAACACATGGAGGTGTTACCTTACAAGGGTGAGGAATTGTTTGGGGACGGTCTCTCGGACCTGGTTTCCACAGCTACTGCTGGGAAGTCAAACTTTTTGCCATATATTCCCCCACAACCGAAGAAAGCACCGTATTACCAAATGCAGTCCTTTCGCGCACAAAGAAGCAAGAAGGTCAGAGGTGCTTCCTTTCTTGCTAGAGGCAGGGGCAGAGGAAAAAAGCTGCACCTTACAGCTAGTTCCCAGGAACAGAAGTCCTCCCCGGCTTCCACTAAATCCACCGCATGACGCTGGGGCTCCACGGGTGGAGCCAGGAGCGGTGGGGGCGCGTCTCCGACATTTCAGCCACCAGTGGGCTCGCTCACAGGTGGATCCCTGGGCTATACAAATTGTGTCTCAGGGATACAAGCTGGAATTCGAGGTGATGCCCCCTCAACGATACCTAAAATCGGCCCTGCCAGCTTCCCCCATAGAAAGGGAAGTAGTGGTAGCGGCGATTCACAAGCTATTTCTCCAGCAGGTGGTGGTAAAGGTTCCCCTTCCTCAACAGTGGAAGGGATACTATTCCACAATGTTTGTGGTACCGAAACCGGACGGTTCGGTCAGACCTATATTAAATTTAAAGTCCCTGAACATTTATCTGAAAAGATTCAAGTTCAAAATGGAATCGCTCAGAGCGGTCATTGCAAGCCTGGAAGAGGGGGATTTTATGGTGTCTCTGGACATCAAGGATGCTTGCTTGCATGTCCCCATTTATCCGCCTCATCAGGAGTACCTCAGATTTGTGGTACAGGACTGTCATTACCAATTCCAGACGTTGCCGTTTGGTCTGTCCACGGCACCGAGAACATTTACCAAGGTAATGGCAGAAATGATGGTGATCCTGAGAAAGCAGGGAGTCACAGTTATCCCATACTTGGACGATCTCCTTATAAGGGCGAGGTCGAGGGAGCAGTTGCAGATCAGCGTAGCGCACTCACAGGAGGTGTTGCAACAGCATGGCTGGATTCTAGATATCCCAAAGTCGCAGCTGATTCCTACGACGCGTCTGCCCTTTCTGGGCATGATTCTGGACACAAACCAGAAGAAGGTGTTTCTCCCGACGGAGAAGGCTCAAGAGCTTGTGACTCTAGTCAGAGACCTCTTAAAACCAAAACAGGTGTCGGTGCATCACTGCACGCGAGTCCTGGGAAAGATGGTAGCATCATACGAGGCCATTCCCTTCGGCAGGTTCCATGCGAGGATCTTTCAATGGGATCTGTTGGACAAATGGTCCGGATCGCATCTTCAGATGCATCGGCTGATCACCCTGTCCCCCAGGGCCAGGGTGTCTCTTCTGTGGTGGCTACAGAGTGCTCACCTTCTCGAGGGCCGCAGATTCGGCATACAGGACTGGGTCCTGGTGACCACGGATGCGAGCCTCCGAGGGTGGGGGGGCAGTCACTCAGGGAAGAAACTTCCAAGGGTTGTGGTCAAGTCAGGAAACTTGTCTGCACATAAATATCCTGGAACTAAGGGCCATATTCAATGCCCTGAGTCAAGCGGAGCCCCTGCTTCGCAACCAACCGGTGCTGATTCAGTCAGACATCACCGCGGTGGCTCATGTAAACCGCCAGGGCGGCACAAGAAGCAGAGTCGCGATGGCGGAAGCCACCAGGATTCTTCGGTGGGCGGAGAATCACGTACAAGCACGGTCAGCAGTGTTCATTCCGGGAGTGGACAACTGGGAAGCAGACTTCCTCAGCAGGCACGACCTCCACCCGGGAGAGTGGGGACTTCATCAAGAAGTCTTCATTCAGATTACAGATCGATGGGAACTGCCACAGGTAGACATGATGGCATCCCGTCTCAACAAAAAGCTGCAACGGTATTGCGCCAGGTCAAGAGACCCTCAGGCGATAGCTGTGGACGCCCTGGTAACACCGTGGGTGTTCCAGTCGGTCTATGTGTTCCCTCCTCTTCCTCTCATACCCAAGGTACTGGGGATTGGCCAAGAAGACCTTGGTACCCGGAATTGCAAGAAATGCTCACAGAGGACCCATGGCCTCTGCCTCTCAGACAGGACCTGTTGCAACAGGGGCCCTGCCTGTTCCAAGACTTACCGCGGCTGCGTTTGACGGCATGGCGGTTGAACGCCGGATCCTAGCAGAAAAAGGCATTCCGGAGGAAGTTATTCCTACGCTGATAAAGGCTAGTAAGGACGTGACAGCAAAGCATTATCACCGCATATGGCGAAAATATGTTGCTTGGTGTGAGGCCAGGAAGGCCCCTACAGAGGAATTCCAACTGGGCAGATTTCTGCACTTTCTACAGTCTGGAGTGACTTTGGGCTTGAAGTTGGGATCCATAAAGGTCCAGATTTCGGCCCTATCCATTTTCTTTCAAAGGAACTGGCGTCTCTTCCTCAAGTTCAGACGTTTGTTAAGGGAGTGCTGCATATTCTGCCTCCTTTTGTGCCACCTGTGGCACCTTGGGATCTCAACGTGGTGTTGGGTTTCCTAAAATCCCACTGGTTTGAACCACTTAAGACCGTGGAGCTAAAGTATCTCACGTGGAAGGTGGTCATGCTATTGGCATTAGCTTCGGCTAGGCGGGTGTCAGAATTGGCGGCTTTGTCATGTAAAAGCCCCTATCTGGTTTTTCATATGGACAGGGCGGAATTGCGGACTCGTCCCCAATTTCTACCAAAGGTGGTGTCATCTTTTCATTTGAACCAACCTATTGTAGTGCCTGCGGCTACTCGTGACTTGGAGGATTCCAGGTTACTAGATGTAGTCAGGGCTTTGAAGATTTATGTAGCCCGAACGGCTGGAGTCCGGAAAACTGACTCGCTGTTTATCCTTTATGCCCCAACAAGTTGGGTGCTCCTGCTTCAAAGCAAACCGTTGCCCGCTGGATCTGTAACACGATTCAGCAGGCTCATTCTGCGGCTGGATTGCCGCATCCAAAATCAGTGAAAGCCCATTCCACAAGGAAGGTGGGCTCTTCTTGGGCGGCTGCCCGATGGGTCTCGGCATTACAGCTTTGCCGAGCTGCTACTTGGTCAGGTTCAAACACATTTGCAAAATTCTACAAGTTTGATACCCTGGCTGAGGAGGACCTTGAGTTTGCCCATTCGGTGCTGCAGAGTCATCCGCACTCTCCCGCCCGTTTGGGAGCTTTGGTATAATCCCCATGGTCCTTACGGAGTCCCCAGCATCCACTAGGACGTCAGAGAAAATAAGATTTTACTTACCGGTAAATCTATTTCTCGTAGTCCGTAGTGGATGCTGGGCGCCCGTCCCAAGAGCGGACTTTCTGCAATACGTGTACATAGTTATTGCTTAATAATGGGTTATGTTATGTTGGCATCCATTGTTGATGCCCTGTTGTTGTTCATACTGTTGACTGGATAAGTGTATCACAAGTTAAACGGTGTGATTGGTGTGGCTGGTATGAGTCTTACCCGAGATTCCAAAATCCTTTCCTTATAATGTCTGCTCTTCCGGGCACAGTTTCCTTAACTGAGGTCTGGAGGAGGGGCATAGAGGGAGGAGCCAGTGCACACCAGATAGTACTAAATCTTTCTTTAGAGTGCCCAGTCTCCTGCGGAGCCCGCTATTCCCCATGGTCCTTACGGAGTCCCCAGCATCCACTACGGACTACGAGAAATAGATTTACCGGTAAGTAAAATCTTATTTTTTTCCAGTTTAATTTGGGCAAAAGGTTGCCAGTATTAAATTATATGTTTCCTAGTATGTAAATTATATATAATCATGACTGTTCATGCCGTTTCCATGGGGACTTGTTGAAGTGTTTGTACCTTGAAGTAATATTTTTGATGCTGTTGATTTGCTTTTTATTTGAGGATTTGTTTAGATTTTTTTTCAGTGCAAGTCATATATGTGGCTTAGGGGACTTCTAGATCGTTGACAAAATCAAGGTTATATACATTATATATGTATAGACGTTTAACTAATTGTCAGTCATCAGTTATAACACTTTCACACCAAAGCCGGGGCTTCGACCCTGTGTTTTCCCAGATTACTGAACACGGGTAGGACCCGGGTCTTAGCTCCTATACCCCTTTCACACTGCACTTTGGTTAAAGGTATTCCTAGGTTGACCCCTTTCATACTGAACCTGTGTCTGCCCTGCACATCACTGTAGACACTCCCCTGTGGCAGGCCTCCAGATACACAGCCAATCGGCAGCTTTGATAGGTAACACAGGTTGAATAACCCGGGTCTCGCTATTCACACTGCAGGCTACCTGGGTCCAGTGTCGGACTGAGGTATGAGAGGCCCCCTGGGGGAATGCAGTGGTACGGGCCCATGTTTAGGGGTGTGGACAGTCTCTAGTGGGGGGGGTGGCCATGTTCCACAGAGTCTTGGCTAACCAAGAGCGCATGGTCTGGGCCCCTTGATAAAATGTATATAGTAAACACTACTAGTCCCTGCATTATAATGTACCAGATTAATAACAGCAATACACTGTAGAAAATACACCATAGTCCTGTGCAGTATAAGCTAATATACAGGGGTGGATTGGGATAGAAAACTAGCCCGAAATGGCTAATGGGGGTGTAGTCTGATGAGGGTGTGGGGTCTGATGAAGGGGGTGGGATCCCTCGTCATAGGGCCTGATTGTACGCAATTGCGGCCTTCCTTACATCTTTTGCTGCAGTTGTGTCTGAGTCCGGGGGCGGATTTGGAACTAAAAGTGTCCCTATAACATTTTGTAGAACTGGCCCGACATGGGCAGCACAAGAGGTATAACATACCATGTAGCCATGACAGCATCACTGGATGGCAGAGTTGCTGTACTGCAGAGATGGAATAACAGAATGAATGGGGACAATGTAGTGTACTGAGTGCGGTGGGCTGTCTGTCATGTGGGGGGGTGGGGCCACATGACAGACAGCAAAACAGGCCACACAGACACGTCGGCCTACCCACAGACTCGTTGGCCTACCTTTCTCACAGAGACAGGACCCAGGTCGCCCCGACTTCCCCTGGCAATATCCCGAGTTTTTCACTAATGCCCCTTTCTCACTGCAAAGCCGGCTCGCACCTGGGATTTTGTACACTGGTCAGCCACGTCACTGGTCATGTGTGTGAGATCATCTCCAAGCGCCGGCTTTCCTACCAGTATGCTGTAAATGGGCATCGACCCAGGTTACCAATTCACACTGCACTGTGACCCGTGTTGATCCCGTGTTCAACACTGGTTGGTAGCCATATTATTTTAACTGGACCCATTCACACTGTGCAAAAACCCGGGTTGTTGTGCGTTCACGTGCAATAACCCGGGTTATTGCTGGAAGTGTGAAAGGGGCATTAATTACTATCTTGCAAGAAGGTCTCACAGACATTCCCAAATGGAATTGTTTAAAATGTGTGAGCAGTATGTTGGAGTCCATAACATAATTGGTTCAAAAGAAGAGAATGTGGGGGGGCGTGGCCTAGCTGCTACAGGGAGAGGACGTGTCTGTGCAGGGCTCCAGGATTTCAGGCACTTATCTCCCTCGCTGCTTACTCATACCTGCTCCTTTCCGCCAGGTGTCCTCTCCCCCACTCCTGCTGCTGTATGCTGGCTGGTTTGTGAGGTCCGCAAAATCGGGGAGCGCTCCTGGAGGCTCCCGCGGATTGCGGCCTACCTACTGCCCAGAAGCCGGGAACTAAAGTTCCAGGCCTACCCGGGCCGGACTTCCGGTACCGTGGAAAATGGGCCACGGCGCCGCCGAACAGCTCCTACCTCTCCCTGCCGGTTCCTGGGGGGTCTCTGGGGGCTCCCAGAGGCCGTGGACCTGAGGACCCTTGTGTTCCCCCTCCTGTATGCTGGGAATCTATTTCTGTGCCCTGCTAGGAGGGAGACATTCACAGACGGCAGCCATCTTGGATTTCTGGGAAGTCTGCAGCTCTCTCTCATTCTGTGGCAGAGACTCGGCCTCATGCAGGACCAGGACTGGTATTCTTTGCCCAGAGCTCTCCTCCAGCTCTCACCACTGCCATCTCCCTTGGTGTGCATATTATACTGCATTATAGTGCCGTAGGTTTCTGCTGGACGTCCCTGTTTTGGATCTGTGAGTACCCCTCTGCTGGGATTTGTTGTTCTTCTCTCATATTTGTCATCTCTCTGTCTGACCCCTCAAGGGTATCCCGCATGTAAATATGTTCGGATAGGGGTCTGATGTGCTCTGTCCTCTTTATGCCTCCACCCGTAGCTTTTGTTTGGAACCAGCATACTAGTCTGCCTCCAGGGACTGTGACACATTGGACTTTCAGCTTCACCCTCTTATTCCCTTCTACTGCAGTCCTCTAGCGATGCCCCCTAAAAAAATCAAGGGCGCACTCCCGCCCCGGTGGCCTTCTCTAATCAAAAAAGAGGGCAAAACTCCTCGTCCCCTGCCGGTGGCCCCATCCTGTTGAGCCAACCTGACCGCACTATGGAGGGCTCTGGCCACTCCTTGTCGGTCCCTAGGGTGGACCCTAACTCTACGGATCCTCTCACTGTCAAGACTTTGTGTCAAGTCCTTGTGGCCTTTAAATCTGAGCTCACTCAAGACCTCTCTATGGCTATCCATGAAGTAACAGTGGAGTTAACTGCTTTGGGTGACTGTACGGACCACCTTGAACGTAAAATGGAAGAACTGGTAGCCTCCCATAACGAGCTTATTTCTGCCCAGGACCGACAATAAGCTGAGATGGAGTCGTTTAAAGACAAAATGGCGGATATGGAGGACAGGTCGCGGAGAAATAATATTAAAATCCGAGGGATCCCTGATTCGGTGGCCAACTCGGAACGTCTGGACTATGCCATGACCCTTCTCCGTAAATTGCTCCCTGGGGCAGAGGACAGAGATCTTCTCATTGACCGAATTCACTGGCTTCCGAAACCGCAGTCGGTTTCTGATTCCTATTCCCGAGACACCCTCCTCCGTGTTCATTTCTTCACGACCAAAGAATGGATTATGCAAGCTGCAAGGTCCGCATCTGACTCGCTATACGCTGACTGACTCTGAGATACGCTTGGAGGTCTGCAAATATTCCCTGACTTTTCAGCATTGACTATCTCTAAACATAGAGCTCTGGCTCCAATCACAGAAGCACTATGTTCTCACAACATTAGATACAGATGGGTCTTCCCAGTGAAATTGGTGATCTCCCATGAGAATTCTTCCTACGTGACTGCCAACCTGGACGCTTGGGTTAAACTGCTTGCCGATTGGGATATCTCCGTCAAAGTGCTTCTACATTGAAGAATCGCCCGCCGCTTACACATGAGTGGTCTGTGTCTTGACTGATCACTCTATATTCCACTTAACGTGGTTCCTGGTTGATCTTATTGTTCGGTTGGGGTCTTAGCCCCCCTGTAATCCACATCGGATATGTGAGTTTATATGTTGTATATGTGTATGCTTTTGGTTCCTCCATTTGCTGTTTATGTAACTGTGTGTGCCTGCATCTTTTTTTTTTCTGATTCTATCTCTGATATCCTTCTTTTCCGTTATTAATGCAAACCTAAGGGTATATCATAGGTCACTTAAAATGTTTGAAAGTGTACTTGTCTGTACCCTTATTGTTATTTGTATTTTGGATATACATTACTGCTTCAGGTATACATGTGTCTTTTGTACCCCGGGTGGTGATGCTAGCGCCGCCTCCCCATACTTTCTTTACTGCACACCTTTCTGCTGCAGTAGCAATGCGGACCCGATATACTGGGCCCTTTTGGTTTTTCCTACTAGTCCTTTCCTCTTTTTTCCCTAGTTTGTCCCCCCCCTCCCCCATATGGGATGTCAGTTGTTTTCGCTCTCTTTCTACTTTAAATGGTGCAAGTATACTCACTGAATGTTAAAGGGTTAAACTCCCCCAATAAACGCAGGCTAGCCTTGTCCACTTTTCATAAACACAGGGCTGACATAGTTGTTCTGCAAGGAACAAACTTTTCGTCAACAGGTCCCCCTGCTCTAGAAGACCGGAGATACCCAGTTGGCTTTTTTTGCAAATGGCCCCTTCAAGCGAAATGGAGTGGCCGTTCTTTTTCGGAGCTCTGTTTCGTTTGAACTGCTATCCCAATCAGCCGACAAAAATGGTCGTTTCTTCATTCTAGTTGGAAAATTGGAGGGCAAATTAGTCACGATAGTTTCTCTTTACGCTCGCAACTCTAACCAAGTCCCGTTCCTTAGAAAAGTTTGCTCGGCTATTGCGAAGGTTCGTCAAGGTGCATTAATTGTTTTGGGTGTCTGTAATTTAGTGCATGATCCAAAATTAGATAGATCTACTCAATCTCCTTCCCAGACGTCTACAGCTCCAGCTGGCCCATCTATAGCCTTCCGTAATTTGCTGGCAGAATATGACCTGTATGACCTGTGGAGAGTTCAGAATCCAACTGGGAGAGATTATACGTATTTCTCTCCAGTGCATAATTCCTACTCTCGCATAGATCTTATTCTTTGCGATAAATGGACGTTGCAACACTCAGAACAGGTGGATGTTTTGCCTATTTCTTGGTCGGATCATGCCCCACTCCTCTGGTCATGAAATATATCAATTTACTCCCCCACGGCCGTGGCGCTTATCCCCCCACCTTTTATCGGACCCTATATCTAAAAAAGCGGTTGATGATTGCGTCTCCCTTTATATGGATGCTAATTCTCCCTCAGACACTTCTATCATAACTTTCTGGTGTGCCCTTAAGGCAGTTGTGCGGGGCATGGCGATCCAGGCTATCCAACAGCAACAGGACTTGGAATCTAAACTTAAAGAGGTTGAGGATAGGAATAAGCTCCACCCCTCTAGGGCCCTACGTAAGGAATTAAATAATATTTGTGGCCAGCTTCAGAAACTCCTTATGAGACGGACCCAATTTGCTTTAAATAGGCTGAGACAGAAATCTGACTTGACTGGTAAATAGGCCAGGGAAAATGTTGGCTCGTAAACTCCGTGCTCTGCAGGCTCGAAATAGGATTAGACATCTGATTTCCCCTCAAGGTGGTAGGGTGTCCAATCAATATGACATAGCAAACCAATTCACTAGATATTATACCACTCTGTACAATCTATCTTCTGATACTTTCATTTTTCAACCTACCCCTGACAATCCAATCCTTCCAAGCTGATGTCAAACTCCCCACCCTCTCTGCGGAACTCCAATTATTAAATGCCCCGTGGACCTCTCCTGAGGTAGTTCAGGTGATGAAATCACTCCCACATAGTAAAGCCCCGGGTCCAGATGGCTTCATTAATGAGTTTTACGTTTCTCTTAGTGACCAATTATTGCCCACCCTGACCTCATTGTATAATGCAGTCTCCTCTCTTGGCGCTTTCCCGATAGAAATGTTAGAAGCTCAAGTTATCGCTATACTCAAGCCAGGTAAAAACCCAGCGCATTGCCAAAATTATAGGCCCATTGCACTTTTGAATGGCGATGTTAAAATATTCGCCAAACTCATTGCTTCTCGTTTAAATGTTTTTCTGCCGTCCCTCATATCCCATGACCAAGTTGGGTTTGTGCCAGGCAGACAGGCCTCTGACAACACCCATAGAGTTTTTGATTTAATTGATACTATTCCCCCTCACACTGGCCTTCTTCTGCTCTCTTTAGATGCCGAGAAGGCGTTTGATAGATTGAACTGGCTCTATATGCGCTCGGTTTTGGACAAGTTTGGTTTTAGTGGTCACATTCTTTCTTCGGTATTGTCTTTATACAGCTCCCCCTCCGCACGGGTATTTAGTAACGGTTTCCTATCAGATGCATTCCCTATTACGAATGGAACCCGACAGGGTTGCCCTCTGCCACCCTTGATATTTACGTTGGGCATAGAGTCTCTTGCTGAGAAGGTTAGGATGTCTGGGGATTTTCCAGGGCTGACGATTGGCAATAACACGCACAAGTTGTGCCTCTTTGTGGACGACGTCCTGTTATTTGTTACAGACCCACTATCATCTCTCCCGTGTCTACATGATATCTTGGGACGATATAGTGAATCTTCCTATTATAAAATTAATACAACAAGGTGCCGCTCCATACTGTTACGTTATGTCTGGAAGGCGCATCCACCTAGACTGGCTCGGTCTAGAATGATCCTCCCTCGCAGAAAGGGAGGGCTAAATATGACCGACTTGGTTCTCTACCAGGAGGCTTGTGTGCTAGCCCAGCTCAAATACTGGTTTAGTGGAGCGCCTGCAGTGGGATGGGTATCCCTCGAACGGACAGGGAGCTTGGACTTCCCATTAGAAGATCTTTTTAAGATACACCCAAACTTAAGACCCTGATCTTTGACCCTTCTCCCAGCCACGAGAACATCTTTACATATCTGGGACAAATTAGTGAAGTGCCTACCTGGGCATCAATTTCCTTATTCTACTCTCTCACTACGAGCCATAGCTAAATTAATCCCTAATTTAAATCTCTCTGCCTGGTATGTTTGATGGTCTTGGGTGATCTTCTAGATGGTACGGTTATGCTCTCATTTCCCGACTCCAGTCTCGATTTAACCTTCCCAGTGGAGAAATATTGCATTATTTCCAAATTCAACACTGGTACAAATGTTAACCTAAACATGTGGTTCCTCCAAATCCATTGTCCCAGGTTGTACTAGTGTGTGTGATACCTAGAGGAACATATCTTTTTGGTATAAGACTCTTGTCAGTTTAATTGTTACCACAAAATCTAATGCGCAGCTGAAATGGGCACAAGACATGGATCTCCCCATGTCTGAAGCCCAATGGGAACAAATATTTATCTCATCCTATCGAATGTCTAAGTGCTTGAATCACACAGAGATGCATATCAAACTTCTTAATAGACTGTATTTAACACCTGATAGGTTACATACATTTTGGCATTCTTGTTCCAAGTATTGTTGGCGTAAGTGTGGGGAAGTAGGCAATTTTTTTTTTCATATTTTCTGGTCCTGTCCTTCCCTTCATAATTTCTGGTGCAAGATATTTACACTGATTAATAAGGTCTTAAACCTGTCGCTCACCCCATCTCCAGCCTTAGCTCTATTCCATATTTTTCCTGCTGAGGTACCTCCTCACCACAGATATTTGGTGGTGCATATTTGTATAGCAGCTTGGGCTGCAATTCCCAAAGTTGGAAACAACCTTTTCCTCCTCCCCTAACCCTAGTCACCAATAAAATCCAATTCCATTTTACTATGGAAACTGAGTTTATGCCTTATTCCTCCTCAGCTTCCTCCCCGTTGGTGAAATGGATGGCATGGTATGAGTACGTAACTGCTAGCGGAGGCGTTTCTCCTCCCTCCTAACTGCCTCTGCTTCCATTTTCACCTTGAGTACTGACCATACTGACCCTATGATTCCAATTGATTTTCTGTCTATTGATATGTTTCACTGTTTAACCTGTGTCCATCTGTATATTTTTCCAGACATCTTTGTATAACTTGTATTTTGCATATATTGGACTGTTATATTTGACTACTTGACATCTCTGATATCTGTATGTCTACATCCCGTTCCCCTGGTTCTGTATCCCTCCCCCTCCCCTCCTTTTTTTCTTTTCTGTACCCCTTTCCCCTGCAAAAAGAAAATCTGTTTTCAAGAAAAATTATTGATGGAAAAAAAGAAGAAGAGAATGTTTCTGAAAAAATTATGCTTTGGCTTCTATTTACATAGAAAATATATCTAAATCTGTGCAGACAGAAGAGGCGACTTCCTTAGCTGTGAGGAGGCGTCTTGGGTAGATTCACATTGTTAGTTCCTCATGCTTTGAGATTGCTTTGCACTGATGCAGTGCAGATCAAGGTGAACGCCAACCCTACGCTCTCGAAACAGAGCCATTAAGACATACAATGGGCCCAGGTCAACCAGGGGGCGGGGCCAAAACAGGGAGCCATTGTCACGTCTGTTGTGACCAAAAACACCTACTGATGCTATGCTATTGCCCCATGAAAACGGGGCTGTGCGCACCAGCTACCCCGCACCCTTTATAGGTACATACCTCCCAACTGTCCCGATTTTCGTGGGACAGTCCCGTTTTTTAGGGACTGTCCCGCTGTTCCACCCGCGGGCCGCAGTGTCCCGCGGTGGGAGGGGGCAGTTGGGAGGCTCTGTCTCTCGCTGCCCTGCTTGGCAGAGCAGCGGTAAATAGACGCTGTGCGCATGCGCACAGCGTCTATTCAGTGCAGACAGAGGGAGAGAGGGCATGCCAGCAGCTCACAGAGCGCTAGGCATGCCCCCTCAGTGACAAAAATGGGGGCGTGGCTCGCAATCGCGGTCCTCCCACAAAGCCACGCCCCCATCTTAGGCCATACCCCTTTTTCGGGAGCACGCGCGGCTTTGCCGCGCGTGTCCCTCTTTGTAAGTATTAAAAGTTGGGAGGTATGTAGGTATGCCATTGGTTTTGCTTTCTTGTATTTGTATTCACTCATTTGCAAGATCCGCTGCACAAATGCATGCTTGCGAACCAGCCTCTGCCTAGATGTTTCCCTCTGTATCTGGGAAGTAAGTACAATCTAACTGCAATTAAATGGTGATCGAAACATAATCTGCCTACACCTTTTTTCTTCTCCCCGGGACAAGCCTGGAAAAGAGACGCTGACGGTCTCTTTGGGGTGTTTGGCTGGGCTGTCGCGCCATTAGACTATGCCCCACCAGGGTAAAAATGATGTGATTTGCGGGTTCACATACAGGAGGTGGGGCTCCACCATACGGGATTTTCTCCCCATCCTGTTCTCTTCACAAGGAAGTGTGCGGGATGCGGGAGAGCCTGCTTCTCTTCAGGGGGTGCGGAGGACTAACCAAAAAAATCATAAATCCTAGTGCAGGGACTTGCAAAAATGAGGAACCACCATGAACGCTGGGCTACAATCCTAAATGTTTTCATGAAATAATTAACTAATTCCTCATGCTTTCTTTTGCCAGATACAGATTACAGTGGTGGTGACAAGCTCCGAGAACCATTGTCTTTCCATTGTGTGGGTGTTAATATACTTTGGCCCACCACTATTCTGGACAGTGCAGCTGTGCATTCATTTGCTAAACCATACATCTGTCATTGTAGAATAGAAAACCTATGAAGTCAGACTTTCAGTTCTTCATTTACATATATGATATGAATACAACACATTTCATAGTTTGATAAGATATTGGCCCTCATTCCGAGTTGATCGCTCGCAAGGCGATTTTAGCAGAGTTACACACGCTAAGCCGCCGCCTACTGGGAGTGAATCTTAGCTTCTTAAAATTGTGACCGATGTATTCGCAATATTGCGATTACTAACTACTTAGCAGTTTCAGAGTAGCTTCAGACTTACTCTGCCTGTGCGATCAGTTCAGTGCTTGTCGTTCCTGGTTTGACGTCACAAACACACCCAGCGTTCGCCCAGACACTCCCCCGTTTCCCCGGCCACTCCTGCGTTTTTTCCGGAAACGGTAGCGTTTTTTCCCGCACGCCCATAAAACGGCCTGTTTCCGCCCAGTAACACCCATTTCCTGTCAATCACATTACGATCGCCGGAGCGATGAAAAAGCCGTGAGTAAAAATACTATCTCCATTGTAAAATTACTTGGCGCAGTCGCAGTGCGAATATTGCGCATGCGTACTAAGCGGAATTTCACTGCGATGCGATGAAAAATACCGAGCGATCAACTCGGAATGAGGGCCATTAATCCATGATTTATGAAAAAGGAGAGCACCCGCTATGTTCCCAGGTGACCCAGCCCGTTTATCAGAAAACAGCTTTTTAATAAGGGTGCATATTTACCTCCAAGAGTTATTGTACACGAGTGATTAGCCACTTCCATTAATGATAACTCTACTGCTTGATCGCACATCCCAGCGACTGTTAATGGTATTAGATTTAAACGTATTAGTAAATCAAGGGACTTTCAAGATTTGCTAAATTATTTGTATTCCTCTAAATTCATTTAAGACTCTTAAATCCGTTACTGCTGCAAAGCTTCTGATTTTAGACTTAGAGATTTGTCCCTGGACAGTTTCTCTCTAATAATATAGTTACTTTCCTTTTATTCTTTATATTGGATGTAAATCTCACCATCTCATTATCTGGTCTTTAAAAAAGGTTTAAGAACTCAGCTACACAGAAAAATATTGTATCAACTATCAATGGGGTTCTGATTTCCATAAGGTGTCTATTGATTTATACGACTACCTTTACCATAACCATTAAGCTAGCTTATCTTACTAAAATGAATGACACGGACACAATAAGATGCGGACAACCACTGCGTAAGTTTTAAGAGGTCATTAACGTATTTATTAAGTGGAATGACCCTTCTGGTAAGGGATGGCAAGGAAAACGCTTGATGACCAGCTCTAGCCAATTGAATGTTACGTAATAATGGCGGCGGCTTAAATGCCCCACTTTATGATATGAGGCGACTTAAACACCTCATCTGGCCAAAGCATAATTTGTCCTGAAAAGGCAAACACTACCCCTTACTATGGCATAGCGTGACCATTTCCTACGAAAATGTCCATCGTCCCCTCGTCCGAGCAGAACTCACTAGCCGTCCTTGGAAAGGGTAGTTGCCCCTCAAAGACCATTTATGTCCAGGTGGCCGCTGGTCAAAAGCGCCTTCCCGCTGCAAGCTAAAATTGAATTGAAAGCCAAATAGTAGCCAAATTCGAGAGCATCAACAAAACAAAAAAGGGCGAGGGGGGGCGGGATTTCCAGTTACCCAAGAGAAAGTGCTGCTGCTGGCTCCCTATCTATATACCCCCCCCCCCTGATGTTACCTCCCCTAAACACCCTGATAGGTTCATGCAGAAACACCAGACCCACCGGGGGAGGGAAGGGGGGGCGCGCTAATCTAACTAGTAATTCTCTCATCATGAACCCATCACAAACCAAAGACCCATTATATAATTTCATGCCTATGCAGCCTTCATTTACTCTTCACTCAGTGTAGTAGATACAAGAGGTGTTGAGAGAGCAATACAGTTTAGAACTCACATGTTCTCCTGCCACTGGACAGAATGACTTCTGACTTTGCTAGGCCTGGAGGGGTGGGGTTGTGGGGAGGAGGGTGGTAGTTCTCCCTAGGAAACTTGCCCAGCTAAATGGCCAGGCCACGTCATGATGTTGAATGTTTTAGACTTTTGGGCCACAACAACAGGGCCACAACAACATGGAAGCACCCTGATGGAGAGCCAGGAGTTTGGACCACATAATGCAAGACCAACCAGTAATTATAGCACTGCTAGGTATTTATTGAACGGATCATGGCCCTTGCCTGTCTTTTACTTCGGGCCCTGTTCTATATGTGACTTTTGTTACTTTGTATTATTTAAAATAATTTGAATTATAATATGCCTAGCCCTATACTGATCTGTGTATTACGTGCTTAAATGTATCTGTACCTCATACAGCCCATTGTATCACCTTGTTCCCAACTGGTTCTCCTCTCAATTTTCTGCAAATATTTGCATTACCGTAGGCTGGAGTTCAGTCACTTTATTTCTTTCACCCAGCATAGACGCTTATGACGCCTGGTATAATGTACGGGGAGAACAAGGGGATGTTTTATTTTGTTTTCTTTTTTTACTTCTGTTTCTTAACATTCTCTGTGGGTGGTCACAACACTGTATTTACAGTATATATACAGTCTGGCTGGTATATAAAGGAATGTATCTCATGCTTTTGTCATAATAGTGTGTTCTGCGTGGAGTGCGCGCTGAAAGGGAAAAGCATTGCAATGGAATGTGTTTTAGCAAACACAGGTACAAGATTGACATATGCAGCCGATGTTTGCTCATACAGGGAAGAAGATACAAGTTAAGGGGGAGCCTGCTACATGCTGCTCTATCTGCAGAGTGGGCTCAGTCAGTGGTGACACTACCAGGTGGTAGAGTAATGTTTGCATTGTCATGTTTAGGGTGAGTACCTGTCATGTGAGTGTAGTTCAGGTCAACTTGATGTGGACTAAATAAATGAGAAAGTTCAAGGTAACGTTCATTGGGCAGCACGGATGGTGTAATGGTTATCATTACTGCCTCACAGCACTGAGGTTTTGAGTTCGATTCCCACTACGGCCCCAACTGTGGGGCGTTTGTATATTCTCCCCATACTTGCGCGGGTTTCCTCCGGATACTCCGGTTTCCTCCCACAATCCAAAAATATACAGGTAGGTTAATTGGCTACCGACTAAAAAAAAATTGTAATTAATCCTAGTGTGAATGTGTGTGTGTATGGTAGGGAATATAGGGGGACATTTACTAAGCAGTGATAAAAGCGGAGAAGTGAGCCAGTGCAGAAGTTGCCCCATCAACCAATCAGTAGCTCTGTATAATTTTAAAGAATGCAAATTATAGATGTTACTTCAGTGCTGATTGGTTGCCATGGGAACTTCTCCACTGGCTCACTTCTCCGCTCTTATCACTGCTTAGCAAATGTCCCCCATAGACTGTAAGCTCCACTGGGGCAGGTACTGATGTGAATGGGCAAATATTCTCTGTAAAGCGCTGCAGAATATGTGTGTGCTATATAAATAACTGGTAATAAATAATAAGGTATACAAAGGAGGGTGAGTCTGGAATACCTGGGGCCACAGCAAGAATATGATAATAAGCTAACCTAGTAATTATTTTTGTATTTGTTAAGCGATGGAAGGACCCAAACCATGCTGCCTACTTTCCTGCAAGTTGCAGGAGACTCTCGATTTTTCAGGCAGTCTCCTGCACCCACAGAAGTGTGGCTGAATCTCTCACATCCTGCCCACTTCCAAGCGGGTAAGATGAGATTAAAACTGGAATCCACAGCTCCATATAGAGGGGGTGGGGCTAAATGATGCTAAGGTAGCTTAGCAATGATACAGCTTGGCCTCGCCTCCCGTAGTGTCCTGCAGTGTCTCCTCTTCCAGGCTTCTCCCAGAGAGGAGGCCATAAAAGTAGGTAAATATGACCCAAACTCTATGGCAGGCATTCCCAACCACGGTCCTCAAGGCACACTAACAGTGCAGGTTTTAGTGATATCCAGGCTTCAGCACAGGTGACTTAATTAGTAGCTCAGTTATTTTGATTTAACCATCTGTGCTGCAGCCTGGATATCACTAAAACCTGCACTGTTGGTGTGCCTTGAGGACCGTGGTTGGGAATGCCTGCTCTATGGGCTCGTTGACAGAACTCCTTAGTCATGGCTAGAATTATAGCCACATGGGCCTGGGGCTGAAAATGCTCATGGGTATACGCTGATAAAGAGCTGTGACCAGGGCTGTGTGGGTGTGGCCAGTCTCATGTGGGCGTGTACAGCCCCCTACACTATCAACCCCACAGCCTCTCTAAGGGCAACGTTGCATGCATAAAGATTTCAGAGTGGAAAGCTGTCCTTTCTGGTGTTGGAACATCTGGGAGTTTAGATTCAGGACTCCATCTGTGCATACGTCATATGATGCATGCACACTGTGGGGGGTGGTGGAAGAGATCCAATTGGTTCCCTCTCAGAGGTCAATACGAAAAAAAGCCCATAGGCTTTTATTGGGTAACGCCATCTTTCCACCATGTCCATACTCTAGAATGTATTGCATTACGGTGCTTGGTGAATATACAGTAAGCGGCCAAACCTCTGTAAACTGCATTTTCGGAGGTTTGACCGCAAAATCAGCCTTGATGCATCCCGCCCTAAATACATAAAAATAGAAAAATTGCATAATTTTGTGAGAAAACTCTAAAAACAATTTTAATACTTATGATTTATGTCCGACTCACGACTGTGTGGCCAGCTAGGCAGCTGGTCATCTTCATGCTGTCATGCCGATGAGGCCCACGCCGATGAGTTTTTATGTGGAGGCCTGGAACTGATGCTCCATCCGCACCATTGTTAATGTAGCCTAATTTTTGAGGTTGAAGAAGCAAGTCCAAGAAGCGAGTGTGGGAAGGTGGGAAATGCATTATCATGGGAATGCTCCGCCCGCTGCTATTGGGAAGTGTGTGGGATCTAGTGGGTGGTCCACCTCCTAGGAATCCAGGAGAAACTCGTGTGAAATATAGGCATCTACTGGACATTCCGGGGATTTTGGTAATTATGTGTAATGTACCCAAAATCATTTCTGCCCAGGGTCTAATTTGCCTGAAACCAGCCCTAATTAGATAAATAAGTCCTGCTTAATATTCATCTTTGATGCCATCTCCCTGACATTTTTGTTTCATTGATTAATTTATATGTAAGTCACAAGTAACATTATGAAATCATTCAATTCTTAGTAATATAATATAGTATACGGATATTTGAAGTCACTTTGGAGTCAGTGGCATGTACCGTAAAATAGGAAACTGAGCTTCCTGCTCGGGGCCTGTCCCAATCCTCCTGTCACAATTTCTGATCTTAAAATCAGCTGTATTATTCATAAAAAAATGGTGGAGTTTAAACGGGATACGGTCATTAGGTTGACAACGCTTAGGTCGACAGTCATTAGGTTGACCACTATTGATCGACATGCATTGGGTTGACATGCTCATTAGGCTGACATGGAAAAAGGTTGACATGAGTTTTTGTACTTTTTCATACTTTACGATCCACACTGGGAATAGTAACCTGTGCCGAGCGCAGCGGCAGCGGAGCGAGGCATCTTGCCTGAAGCATGAGCCATGCGAGGGGACACGATACACTAATTGGGGTTCCCCGTCACTTTACAAAGAAAACGACACCCAAAAAAGAAATAATTCATGTCGACCTTTATACATGTCGACCTTGTTAATGTCAACATAATGACCACGTCGACCTAGTGACCATGTCGACATAATGCATGTCGACCAATAGTGGTCGACCTAATGACCCATACCCGTTTAAACCAAAACTGGATGTATCACGGTTTTAGTGGATCATGGATGGGGCTAGTTGTGGTCTCATTTTGTATTGCTGAATGTGATCACATTGGGGGAACGTATTATCCTGCACCCGCTGAATGACCAGTGCTGTGCCCCACACCCATGGTGGTGGTGAGTGCGGGGGTCCATGGTATAATAATATTGTTACTTACAGGTGACCGCCGGTAAAGAAAATATTAAAATAAAAACAAGATACTTATAAGGGGTCTATTTACTAAGCCTTGGATGGAGATAAAGTACACAGAGATAAAGCATCAGCCAATCAGCTCCTAACTGTCATGTCACAGGCTGTGTTTGAAAAATGACAGTTAGGAGCTGATTGGCTGGCACTTTACCTCCGTCCACTTTATCTCCATCCAAGGCTTAGTAAATAGACTCCTTAATGTTGTAATATTTTATTATACAGAATCTTCATCTGGTGCGCAGTGTCCTTTAAGCTCTTTTGCATGGACGCTGCCTACCAGTACTTATGTTGTCTTCTTCCTGCATCTTGACCTGGTGGGCGGTGGCCTTTAAGCTCTTTTGCATGGCTGCTGCCTTCCCAGGGCTTCTGGTGGCTTCACCTGGTGGGAGTCAGCCTTTAAGCTCTTTTGCATGGCCGTTGCCTCCCCAGGGCTTCTGGTGTCTTCACCTGGTGGGTGGCGGCCTTCAAGCTCTTTTGCATGGCCTTCTGGAGTCTTCTGTCTTCGGGAGGTCTTGCCTGCTCCCTCCCTGCTGGTGGACTGCCAGCCGCTGCCTTATATAAGCCAGCCTGAGGGTGGTGGGGCAATGACGTTGCGAGCCATCTTGAATTTAAAAAGTGATGCTGAGGCGCAATTTTTTACATTTACTACTGCCGAACTCTGCAGAATGGCCGTCATGCCTGCTATATCTCCACTGGATCCCGCCACCACGATCAACCGCGACCTCTTCCATGTCCTCCTGCCCGCCACCCACAGCAGATCCAGTGCTGCAATCACAACTGCCTACGTTCCCGTCAATGAGGCAGATGTACAGGTGCCGCTTTTCCCTATTTTTTCAATGGGCTTTTACAGCCTGAGGCTTTGCCCCTTCCCCGGTTTACCAACTTTTTAATTGTCAGCGGGAGGCAGAGCTGTCACTGCCTCCTGACTGATTTTCAAGGAAGAAATGATTTTATTCCGTATGTTTTACTATTTTCTATCTACATATTTGTTTGTAACTTTACTGAAAATCCAATAAAAATTTAATGTAAAAAAAATAATAATAATAATAATACAAAGCAGATATTTATAGTACAGAATCTGTGTTATAAATATCTTCTTTGTATTATTTTAAACATTATGACAGGGGAGGCTCTGCCTCCCCTGACTGCATGTCCCTGTCTGTCATCAGCGTTCCCTGTATGCTCGAAGGGACTGTCACGGCTCCCAGCATCCCCCAGAGCACTAGTGAGGCACTGTGGATATTGGATCTGGGCTCAAGATTCAGTAAAGAAGTATAAAGAACCGACAACTGACTGAAGGTGAGACATGCTTTCAGTCACTGTCTAGTGATACTTAAGGACCGGTGCCTGCGTGAAAATCATAACTGAAAGAAAATAAGAATTAATATGATTGGTGGTCAGTAAGCGCGCCCCCGTGGGCAACATTAGGCAAGCCTACTCTGGTGAAGCGCTGCCAAGAGAGGTCTCTAGAAGCTATCTGGGGCCCCTGCTCCTGTACATTGTACTGAGATACATTCTGCAGCTATCCCAGGAATGAGCTCATACATCTCTGTCTGTACACTGAGTCCCTAACATCCAACTTTACTCTCATTGCTTTGGCAACATCAACGTATGGAAATACAGCAGACTCTATAATGACAGCAAATTTACATTGTTCTATTCTATGAACTAAAGACAAATGCCCCCACTTTTTTCAGAGGGGGAGTTATTGAATAAAGAAATTATACCAAAAACACTGGCAAATTACTTTTTTTTTTCATGTATACGTCATATATACAACTGAACATAGAAATACTGCAATTGTTAAAAATAAGTTAGTTGTGACCTGTAATAGCCAACAAGCCACAATCTCCAGTAAGGACATACTTACCTACTTTGTGGCTGCTCCCTCTGGGAGGGAGCAGCCAGGTCACACAAGAGGGGGCGTGGAGGAGGGGGTACGGGGGCGTGGTGACGTGTTTGCATCATCGTAGCTACGCCCCTGCTCTGTAATGCCCACATTATTGGTATTGATGACGCAAATTAGCGCGATCGCGTCCCCGCCCCGCCCTTTTTTTATATTTAACAGGCTGAAAGTGGTGGAGGGCGTGGGGTGCAGCGGGAGGAGTGCGGCGGGGGGGCGAGCGGGATGCGGGAGACTTGCCCCCTTCCCCGGGGGGCCGGGAGTGCCACTCTAATTTCGGGATCCTCCCGGCCTTTCCGGGAGAGTGGGCAAGTATGAGTAAGGACAAATTACAGGGTTCTTCAGCAACACTTATTGTGCATAACCCGTGTTGCTGGTTGGTGTAAAAAAGCCGAGTTGGAATAATCCAGGTCGAGTGACCCGGTATTCCAACTCGGGTATTTTGCAGGGTTGAACATGTGTTCAACCCGGCAAACTCTGCTGTGTAAATGGTAGCGGGGTCGCAACGACCCGGCTTCCTGTTTACAGTGAATGCACGGACGGTGCTTGGAGATCATGTGATCTCCAAGCACCGCCCCCGCCGCGTCACCAGCGATGTCACCAACCCGACAATATACCGGGTTGGCAACTGCAGTGTGAAAGAGGCCTGACGCGGGTGCTACCCAGCTGCGACCCGCGCTATTTGGTCTAAAAGAGTGATTATTAGTTATTATAGTACATCACAGTGGCAAACACAGGATTTCCAGAGGGGGGTTTCCAAATGCAATCCACAGTCTCCCTCTCTGAGCAACATGGAATACAGTATTAATATTTAACACTATAGATCGTGGGTCTTCAACCTGCATTCCTCCAGCTGCTGTGAAACTACACATCCCAGCATGCCCTGCCACAGTTTTGCTATAATGGTATGCTAAAACTGTGTCAGGGCATGCTGGGATGTGTAGTTCCGCAGCAGCTGGAGGGCCGCAGGTTGAAGACCCATGCTATAGATGGTCTATATCAAACATATTTAAATAATATAAATATTTGGTCAGGAAAAGGTTAAATACACTAAAATAAACACAAGCACAATAGAACCATACTTGCCTACCCTCCTGGAAGCTGCTGGATGCTCCCGATTCTTTGGGTAGTCCCCCACAGCCCCGGAAAGTTAGGTGACTCTCCTGCATCCCGCTGATATCCACCCGCTTTCTAATGAAGCGGGCAGTATGGGGATAAAATGAATGCATTCTCAGCGGCTCTGTGAAGGGGCGGGGTTAATCTAGTCATTTAGACCTGCCCCCCACTGACGGACCCGTGAATTGCGGGCATTTCACTGTCTTGGGAGTGGGGCTTAATGACAACAGTTCGGCCCCGCTCCCCGAAGTAGCCCGCTACGTCCCCTCTCCGGGCTTCTCCCGGAGAGGACATCCAAAAGGTAGGGAACGATAGGGGTCATTCCGAGTTGATCGCTAGCTGCCGTTGTTCGCAGGGCAGCGATCAGGCAAAAAATTTGCATTTCTGTGCACTGCAATGCGCACGCGCGACGTACGGGAACAAAGGCATTTGTTGTTTTGCACAGGTTCTAGCAAAGGGGGTAATTCCAAGTTGATCGCAGCAGGAAATTTTTTAGCAGTTGAGCAAAACCATGTGCACTGCAGGGGGGGGGGGGGCAGATATAACATTTGCAAAGAGAGTTAGATTTGGGTGGGTTATTTTGTTTCTGTGCAAGGTAAATACTGGCTGCTTTATTTTTACACTGCAATTTAGATTGCAGATTGAACACACCCCACCCAAATCTAACTCTCTCTGCCTCCCCTGCAGTGCACATGGTTTTGCCCAATTGCTAACAAACTTGAAGCTGCGATCAACTCAGAATTACCCCCAAAGTTTTCAGTCACACTGACGGCCGCAAGAAGATTGACAGGAAGGGGGCGCTTCTGGGTGTCAACTGACCGTTTTCAGGTAGTGTTTGCAAAAACGCAGGCGTGTCTGAAAAAACGCAGGCGTGGCTGGGCGTTTGCTGGGCAGGTGTATGACGTCAAATCCGGACACGAATAGGCTGAAGTGATCGCAAGTGCTGAGTAGGTTCAGAGCTACTCAGAAACTGCACAAACTGTTTTTGCAGAGCTCGGCTGCACAGGCGTTCGCACTTCTGCTAAGCAAAACTACACTCCCCAGTGGGCGGCGGCATAGCGTTTGCACGGCTGCTAAAACTAGCCAGCGAGCGATCAACTCGGAATGACCCCCTATGTTCTAAGCACATTCTCCCACTTCATGAAAAGGGCCCTGTCACTTTTTCCTGGTAGCTACTCTTTGGTCCAGTGCAGTGACTGAGGACACAGCTTTGCTTGCCACAGCAAACTTGGTAGAAGAAGCTGCTACCACTGGGCATGTGCAGCAGCTCTGCTCTGTCCCTTAAACTGCATGATGTGGCGGCAGCTCTAGTAATTGTATTATATACCATTGCTATTGTTATGAGAGCTGACATTTTGAAAAACAAACAAACAAACAAACAAACAAACCATCAACCAGATCTAGGGTTTATAAAGATCAAATATAGTAACTTAATTTTAGCTAACCTCAATTTAGAGTTCAGATAGGAAGCAATCCCCTTCCAAATCTGTCAGCTCATCATATATCCCCCCCCACCCCCATGGATTCACTCCTAACTCTAAAGAAAGGTGAACAGATCATTTAGAGCGAAGGGCCTAATTCAGACCTGATCGCTGTTGTCCGATTTCGCATGACGGGTGATTATCCAATGACTGATTGCAATGAAGAATGGTGCAAAATTTTCGATCGCTAGGCGTATGCGAGTTGATTGACAGGAAGAGGACATTTGGGGGTGGTAACTGGCCACTTTCTGGGAGTGTCAGGATAATCGCAGAAGAGCGATCAAGTCTGAATTAGGCCCTAAGTGCATAGTTGCCGACTTCTGGGCTGCTCTCTCCGGGAGAGAGCAGCCCGTCGGCTCAGCAGGGGGGGCGGGCAGTGAGGTGACGTGACAGGGGGGCGGGCCAGAGGCGGAACGGGGTGTGGCTTCTGGACCACATCATTTAAGCCCCCCCCCCCCCGCTGTGTAATGCCGCGATTACCGGCATTATACAGCAGGGGGCGTGGTTACGATGATGCGATTCAACAAGAAACGCGCCATCGCCTGCCCGGACCGCCCACTTTACTCGTTAAGTGGGCGGCGGGCAGGGGGTGACCCGCGGATATCAGGAGACTTGCCTGCTCTTCCGGGGGGCCGGGAGGGTCACCCGTTTTTCGGGAGCCTCCCGGCCATTCCGGGAGGGTAGGCAAGTATGCCTAAGTGTGCAGACATTTGAATGAAATACCACTGCCATATCGCTGACAAACTCTGTCCCACATCCCTTGTCACTGACTTGGATCAATACAATAACTGATATAATAACTTATTAGCATTACTGCATCCTGAGCCATATGTATGTGTATGTATATATATATATATATATATATATATATATATATACTGTATGTATGTATAACGTCATAAACATTTATTTTTAAGGTGAATTCTTTATGCTTATATTGCTACCAAAGCAACAACATCCTTGGACACCATCTCTGGCCGTTTATGATGGGCACTAAAATAGAACAACAAACATGTTTTATTTGTGATTAAGGCAGAGCCTGTGTTTGTTTCACAGCTGCATCGCTCTGTGGGTGCAGAACAGCCTGACTGGGCCACTCTGTACTGAAAGCCGCCACTAGGAACATACACTGACGCTTGCTCGGAGATAGGCATCACAGGACGAAAACAAAATTAATTTTCTCTCTGAGATAAGGAAAAGCAATAAGACAACAGCATCCTGTGCTTTTCCTGTATGTGTGACTGTGTTATTGAAAGCGTTTGTGACAAGAAGAGAGCAGCAGTAATCAGCGGACAGACAGTTTTCCAGAGCTAATATTCCATCCTGCAGGTTTAGGACTACAAGACTCAGCATAGAGTTATTAATAAAATACATTTAGGAAAATACTATATAATACAATTAGGGGCCAAATAGTTTTCGGAGCGTGCTAAAGCAAAAGCTTAATTCAGAGCCGGCCCTAGCCAATTTGATGCCCTAGGCAAAATTTTGTCTGGTGCCCCCTAGCTCCGCCGCTAGTTCTGCATCTGTACCTGCAACGCTCAGGTAGTGGGGCCCACCGGGGGGTTACCCTGTGGGCCAGTTCAACTCTGCACAATGCCACACAGTAATGACCATAATACATATAATTCCACACAGTAAAGGAACCTTACACATATGCCCCACATTAGTAATGCCCATAATACTCATATACTGCCACAGATACTGCCACACTTGCTGGTTATACAAAAAGATCAGTATCAAACATGTAGAAACTGTCCATTCTCTTCACTATTCAGTGTGTTTGCTGGTGTCTGTTACTCCCGTTAACTGCATGCACTTTACTTTATAGTGTGGGAGCTAAATGCTCTGCCCTCCAGTCTGATGTGTCCAAAAGTCACGCTGCACTGATGTTTCATATAGAAATAGCACAACGCAACTTACTGACCACTGATAAAGCAGAATATTTATCGTATATAAAACCCTTTATGAGGTCTAAGAACACTGTACGCTATTTACGTATGAAGTACCGTAAGGGTACGCTCGTTGCGTAACAATCGCTTAGCCGTAGTCGAGACGCTCAAGCGTCACGTTCGCTCACGGCCAAGAGATCACAGGCAGGCACGCTATTGGCTGCTGACTAACGTAATGATTCGCTATAGCGTAGCGGACGCTCGGGACCACGAGGAGATCACCAGCGGCGCTGATGCTCACAATGTTAAACCTTTAAATCTAAACCATAAACAATGTAATATGCTGTAAAACCTTAGTGTAGAGATAGGGTGTAGATGCAACACAGTGTAACCTTATTAACTCAAAAGCTGTTTGAGCGTCACCGACGCTCTGAGAATACTTAACACTATAAGAAATACACAGATATCTGGGCTTAGGGTCCAACGCCTAATATATATATATTATGAATGATATACTTGCAAAAGAATTAATACAAATACAAATCATACACTACAATATAACATAGACTACCTAACCAGATAACTACACAGGAAATATAATACAATTACTATTTAAGAGAAAATAAGAGAGAAAGAGGAGAAGAGAGAGAGAGAGAGAAATTGGCCCACAATAACAAGAAGATCAATATAGTTGCGGAGAAAAACTTACGCACAAAGGAAACGATCGCATGCGCCTCTGGACATCCAGCTCCCGATTTTCAGCAATGATAACCGTTGAAGAGTGAGAGCTGGATGTGATCGGCCTGTCTATTTATGCCCCACACACAATGCAATTCAATGGTCCCTACAATCTCATTGTTCATTGGACACAGGAATTCCTCCTCGCATTATAACAAAAGGTCATAGGTTGATTCATACAGGTGGGCCGTGACTATTTCCAACAGCTCAGGTGGGAGGGAAACTGGGTTTCCCGCCGCATGGATAAGTAAGTGCAAATACAGTAAATGTTCATAAACTTCTTATGTCCATAACTATTCGCACGAGCGATTAATCCGCTTCAAACCAACACCGGAATATTGCTAATTAAATACTCTTCCGATGGGTACTAAACACCACTGTATTACTCCTGTCTGACCCTTCGTATCAAACAAAGAGGGATTTCTCTGTTCACGAACATTCTATATTAACCAAACTTTCAGAATCTATCAAAGGGACCATGATCTACAAAATACATTATATAGTGGAAATATGTAACGATTGAGTCGCACGCTACGATCACATAAACTCTACCGTAAATACGCATACCGTGCGCCTGCGGGTGCCCGCGACTGTGAGTATGCGCACGTACGGGAGAGCGTACGCATGCGCAGCACGGACCTGTGTGAGGTGCAAATATGGTAGTGTGCATAGAGATATTTTTCTGACTTTGACAGTCCACCCTTTGGCAGTCAACAATAACTGCCACCTTCTAAAACATTTCAAAAAGAGAAAAATATATGTCAGGGGTTAATACATTTACATGGTTGGGTAGGGGAGGAGAGGAGAAGGTAGGAAAAGGGTATGACCTAGTGAGATAGCAGAAGCATGTGTGTATGAATCCGTGCTTGGGGGTCATGTATCATCGTGCCGTACGTGTTTTAAATCAAGCTTCGAGGTATTGCGAAGTATACATTTGAATTCCTTCTTATCCCGTGGTACGGGTCTGTGGATGGGCTGTCAAACTTTACCGAGCTCTTTTCGGCTTTGGTTGTAACAAAATGGGGGAGCACATTTTAGTTGATGATACATGAATGGGGGAGATATGTGATTGCTGATATCTGTGCCTGTATTCCCTATCGACTATGTGTGTCATTACCTGAGGGTTGTAGAAATGAAGAAAAGACATAATTACGGTAAATGCGGTGGTATTCTATGTCAGGTAAATGTACATTCGTCGATTGAGGTCTTGTTTGGTGTCTGTTGAATGCAGTCTTCTTTGTGCTTTTGCCCATAAGGTGCGAGCAAAAGCTGTCAATGTCCATAGATTTACAAAAGTGTTGGGCTAGCGTAATTTAAAATTTCTAGGGAAACTGGGGATCCATGGCATAGTTCATCAAAAATTTGTGTATCAGGTTGTCAAAACTTCTTCTTTAATCCATCTGTTGTCTGTATATCGGCTCATCAAACTCCTCGTCCAAGTGAGTCTTTTTACCTTGGAGAAAACGGAAAAACAGGTGAAAGAAACGGACCGTAGAAATCGCATTTTCATCACATCATTGTTTCTACATTTGGGTCGTAAATCAAATCCATTGGAATTACAGTTTCCTCACTCCTTAAACTCATTACCCTAGTACGACGATTGCACCTCATTAAAGCCTGACCGCATCTAAATATCAAGCCAATCGTTATGATAACACCTAAGATACATAGGAGAAACTTCCCAACATCCATTATGACTCCTTGAGCCCAGTCTCCTAAACCAGAGAACCAATTTCGCGGGTTCAACCATGACACCCAACCAGTCAGCTCATTACCTACAGCAGCAAGAGTGAGATTGTGTCTCCTGCGAAATTCCCACTTCAGTTGGAGAATATCGTCCATCTTTTGGTCTATGACCTCGACCGGGTCCTCTGTGCTATTCGTAATATATGTGCAACATTTCACGCCGTATTGTGTTGCCAGTGTGACACAATATCCGCCTGTCACTGCTGTGAGGTAATTAAGAACCATTCTATGCTGTACCAGTTCTGTTTTATAAGCCTGAAGTTCTCTTCCAGTATACCTAAACGTGTCATCATACATTTCAGTGATATTATCTAACAAATTGGCGAGCGCAGATATGTATTTATAATTCAACACTCCTCTAGCGGTGCGAGTGATGTCTAACGCGATTAGAAACTGAATCCCGGTGGATTCATGGATCATGTCAGAGGCCGGATGCTCTGTTCTTTCTATCAGGTGCCGTTTAACTACGTGCTCGTAATGGGTGTGAGTATAAGGAGTTTGGGCAACACGGTGTATGTCTTTCATTTTGTCATGTGATACAGTCATTACTTCAGACAGTACTTTTCCAATATAACACAATCCTTCAGAGTTTGGGGCAAGCCACTTATACGCCTTTCTCCCGCATATGAAATATGCATCATCGGGGAGAACATATGGGACGGAGTAGGACATAACCATATTACACACCTTCCATGTGAAATCTCCTAACCCTAATTCTTCCATCTGCTTAGTACACGTATCAGGTTGTACGATATGTGCACAGTATCCTGGTGATACCTCTCCAACTCTCGTAATCCTATTTCCTAAGGTATACCTATACCGGAAAGATTTTCCTCTACTGGCTATGTGGCGTATAAGCTCTGTATCTGTAGGCATTCTATCTGCTCTATGCGAAAAGGTCATGGTTTGATTACTCCATGACACTTCCCAATTTCCCGGCTTTCGGGGATTGGAGATGTTAAAACATAATAGGGACCTATCCACATGGTATTGGTGGAGCTTCAAACTAGGAGGGCTGGAGATATTAAACCTCCTGTCCACCGGTCTCCCACCACTTAACTCAAGTACCTCCCCTAACGTTAAAGGAAATGGTACTAGCCCTGATTTGCTATGACCTTGAGGTACTTGAGAGCATACCCAACAATCTGTTTTATTTAACACACTACCCACTAAGGAGTGATAGTCACTCAATGGATGCCGGTCCATATGGATATTAAAACTGGATTGGCATTTCTTTATGCACCCATCCTCAATGACATTGTTACAGAGCCGACAGATACAGTTTTCTTCAGCTAACAATCCTTCACAATTCCTTCTATGGTCAATGCTATCGGATCGTTTTCTGATACTCGCCTTTGCTTGTTGATTATGTTGTTCTTGGAAAACTACGCCTCCATCTCTGTCATCAGAACCCATTCCAGAACCTCTCTCGACCTCCATGGTACTCTCGCCGGAACAGACTGCTCTGGTCAACATCATGGTCAACAGGAAAATCCGGATCACAGTCTCTTGGGGCAAGTCCATCTTGTAGGAGGAAACGGAGAAGAATGAGAAGGGGGAAAAAAATAATTTGAGGGAGAGGGGATGGGAAGTTGGAGAAAAACAATAAAAGGGAACAGGGGATCGACAACTGCTTTTGGTCTTGTGATTTTCAATGCTCAGGTGCCGCCTCAATCTTCCTGGAACAGACACTCCAGTGATACAACCTCTACCGTCTGTTCCTTATCACGGGACCTCTCTGGATCAGCAACCTTCTTACAGTGGGACGAATGAACCCAAGTCTCTCTCTCAGCAACCTTCAATGCTGTAGTGCTAGTCAATAAGACCTGGTATGGTCCTTCCCATCTGTCAATAAGGCAACCTGAGCGTAGAAAATTCCGTATCATTACATAATCCCCAGGTTCAATGTCATGACAATTACTATCTGGTAAATCAGGAATCACTAACTTCAGATTATCATTTTGATTCCTTAACTGTTTACTCATGTTAATCAAGTATTTTACAGTCACTTCATTGTTACGCTTCAAATCATCCTGAGGGTTAATCATAACATGCGGTTGTCGACCAAACAAGATTTCAAAGGGAGACAGATTAAGAGGGGACCTGGGAGTGGTTCTGATGCTGTACAGTACAATGGGTAAAGCTTCTGGCCATGTCAATCCTGTCTCTGCCATCACTTTACTCAGTTTATTTTTAATAGTGCTGTTCACTCTTTCCACTTTAGCACTCGCCTGTGGACGGTATGGAGTGTGCAGCTTGCTATCAATTCCCATCAATTTACACATTCCTTGAAAGACATCACCTGTAAAATGGGTACCCCTATCACTTTCGATAATTCTAGGGATACCATATCTACATACAAATTCCTGCACAATTTTCTTAGCAGTAAACATAGCGGTATTTGTGGCCGCTGGAAATGCTTCGACCCAATTTGAGAAAACATCTATACAAACAAGTACATATTTCAAATTTCGACAAGGGGGTAATTGAATAAAGTCAATCTGTATTACCTGGAAAGGGCCGCCGGCAGGTGGGATATGAGATGGTTCTGTAGGTATTGCCTTTCCGATGTTCTTTCTCAGACAGGTAAGGCATGACATTGCTCTTTTACTCGCATGAGATGAAAATCCTGGGGCACACCAATATGCTCTTACCAACTTGCACATCCCTTCCTTGCCCAGATGAGTCAGCCCGTGAGCTGCCTCAGCTAAACATGGAAGGTATGCTCTGGGGGCCACTGGTTTACCGTGTCCATCCGTCCAGAGTCCTAAGGACTCCTGGCCATATCCTTTTGCCTTCCAGACTGCCTTTTCCTGTGTGGAACACAAATTTTGCATCTCACACAACTTCTGTGTGTTGATGGTATTAAATACCATCAGTTGTGTGGTGTCTGTCTGTCTGGGGGTAGCAGCTGCTAATTTAGCAGCTTTGTCTGCTCGGCTGTTACCAAGTGATACTGGGTCTTGGCTATATGTGTGTGCTTTACATTTGATAACAGCCACTCTGTCGGGTTCCTGTATCGCTGTTAGAAGCCTTTTTATGTGAGCTGCATGCGCTACCGGTGTACCAGCTGCCGTCATGAAATTTCTGAGGCGCCATAGGGCTCCGAAATCATGGACTACCCCGAATGCGTATCTAGAATCGGTGTAGATATTGGCTGATTTGCCCTTAGCCAATTCACATGCTCTGGTTAGGGCGACCAGTTCAGCAACCTGGGCTGAGTGAGGTGGGCCTAGCGGTTCCGCTTCTATGGTGCCTTGGTCATCTACGACTGCGTATCCAGTACACAAGTCTCCCGAGTCTGACTGTCTATGACAACTACCGTCCGTGTAGTACGTAAGTTCTACATCTTCCAGTGGGTTGTCACTGATGTCAGGCCTTGCGGTAAAATTTTGGGTCAAATATTCCATACAATCATGTGTGTCTTCCTTTGTATTAAATTCTCCTTCCCCACCACTCTCATCCTCCACCCTTTGTGCCTGTCCAGGCACACCTGGGAGATATGTTGCAGGATTTAATGCACTGCATCTCCTTATGGTGATGTTTACGGGGGCCATTAGTGCCAATTCCCATCTTGTAAACCGCGCTGATGAGACGTGTCTGGTTTGGGCAGAATTTAACAAGGCTGACACTGCATGTGGTGTATGAATTGTGAGGCTGTGACCTAGCACGACGTCTTCGCTTTTCGTTACTAGCAATGCTATCGCAGCAACGCTTCGCAAGCATGTGGGGAGGGATCGCGCTACCGTATCTAGCTGAGCGCTGTAATATGCTACTGGCCTGCTGGCATCACCGTGCTTTTGGGTTAGTACGCCTGCCGCGCAACCAGCACTTTCTGTTCCGTATAGTTCAAAGGGTTTCCCATAGTCTGGCATACCTAATGCTGGTGCCTGCGTTAGGCACTGTTTAAGTCTCTCAAATGCTGTCTCAGACTCGTCTGTATGCGAAATCGGATCAGGTTTGTTTGAGGAGACCATCTCCTGCAAGGGTAACGCTAGAATGGAAAACCCTGGGATCCAGTTACGGCAATACCCACACATTCCTAAAAATGTTCTGATCTGTTGCTGGGTTTGTGGCAGAGTCATGTCTCTAATTGCTTGAATTCTATCAGCGGTCAGGTGTCTCAGTCCTTGTGTTAGACAGTGTCCCAAATATTTTACCTTAGTTTGGCATAATTGCAACTTGTCTTTGGAAACCTTGTGTCCTGTGTCTGAAAGATGAAACAGGAGCTGTTTCGTATCCTTCAGGGATGCTTCCAATGAATCAGAACACAGTAGTAGATCATCCACGTACTGTATTAATACTGATCCACTCACTGGTTGGAAAGACTGTAAACAATCATGCAAAGCCTGGGAAAATATACTTGGACTATCTATGAATCCTTGTGGTAATCGAGTCCATGTGTATTGGACTCCTCTGTATGTAAATGCAAACAAATATTGACTGTCAGGGTGCAGAGGTACCGAAAAGAAAGCGGAGCAGAGGTCAATAACAGTGAAAAATTTCGCAGTGGGAGGGATTTGCATTAGGATGACAGCTGGATTTGGCACTACGGGGAACTGACTCTCAACTATTTTGTTAATCCCCCTTAGATCCTGCACTAGCCGGTAACCCCTCCCCCCACTCTTTTTAACAGGGAAGATGGGACTATTGGCAGTGCTGGACGTTCTTACCAGAATGCCCTGTTGTAGCAAGCGCTCTATTACGGGATACACTCCTAACTCCACCTCTGGCTTCAGAGGGTACTGTGGGATTTTTGGAGCTATCCTACCATCTTTTACTTGTACAACTACCGGAGCTACGTTTGCCATTAATCCAGTGTCCTGTCCATCTTTAGTCCAAAGTGACTCTGGTATCTGAGATGTCATTTCTTCTACTTGGGAGGGAGTCCTATTTGTCATAATGGTATGTGACATTAATTTTGATGGGGAGTCTAACATGTCTCGTACTTCCTGAGCGTGATTCTCAGGTATGTCCAAGAATACACCTTCAGGAGTACAATAAATGACGCACCCCATTTTACACAGTAAGTCTCTTCCCAGGAGATTAGTCGGTGCCGATGCAGCCAGCAAAAAGGAATGCTTGGTATGTAAAGGCCCTACTGTAATCTCGGCTGGTTTGCTAACAGGGTAGTGCTGGACTACTCCCGTTACCCCTATGGCTGGAATTGTCTTACCAGTGGTTCTCATGCCCACTGTCGAATTTATCACTGATTTGGCCGCCCCTGTGTCTACAAGAAAGTTTAATGATTTACCAGCTACATTGATTGCAATTTCTGGTTCACTTCCAAGGCTTGCAATCAATTTTACTGGCTGCAGATTACAGGTATGGCCACACCCCTATTGGGTATGGTGACCTCCCTGAATCCCGCTGGCAGCAACTACTTGTGATGAAGTTAATTGGGAGCTACCAGAGGCTTGCCAGTCTCTGTTCGGGGGATATCTTTTTGTTTCCCCTGCATGTGGCTCATAACTCCGTTTCTGCGGACCCTGATCCCAATGTTGTGTATCGTGTCGTTGTCTAGGGGGTTGATAAGATTTTTGTATATTTCTCGCTCTACAGTCTCGTGCAAAGTGTCCCTGTTTGTGACAAGAATAACATGTTACCACATTTGACTTACCCACAGGGTTTGGTGATATTAACACAGGCTGTTTTGTGGTCAAGGCCTGTATACTTACTGCCATTAACTTATCACCTTGTTGTTCCCTGTGTCTGGTGATGTTCCTATCGTGATCAATAGCAGCCTCTCTCAAAGTAGCCACAGACAGACCTCGCCAACATGGTTGTGTGGTCTGTACCCTAGTCTTTAATGATTCTTTTAAACCATCCATCAGTACCGATACTGCTACTTCTCGATGGTTTATGTTTGTTTTAATGTCCTCTATGCCTGTGTATTTTGCCATTTCTAATAATGCCCTGTGAAAATATTCTGCAGCAGTTTCTGACTCTTTCTGTCTAATGGAGAAAATCTTGTTCCATTTAACTACCGCTGGGAAATGCTCTTTTAACTGTAAACTTATTCTTTTTACGTTGTCTTTGTTGTACACATCTGTAAGAGGTACATCCTGATCTAATCCACAGTCAGCTAAAAATTGAGTTGCGTCAACATTGGAGGGTAAACATGCTCTCAGCAATATCTGCCAGTCTTTGTTGTTGGGCTCTACCGTGTTACCTAGGTCTCTGATGTATTTTTGGCTGGCAACTAAGTCTTTTCTAGGGTCAGGGAATTCAGACACTATGGTCCTTAATTCCATTCGGGAAAATGGGCTATACATGGCAATGTTCCTAACAGGAGTGACTCCTGAAGTGTCTGTGTTCCCATTTGGAACTACTATTACCTTAACAGGATTAACTCTAACAACCTCATTCTGTGTAGATTCTACAGGCTGTGGTGAAATAGTTTCAGCATAGTGTATGGTGCCGTACTTACCCGTTGATACGACCTCACCTATCCCTCCGCTAGGGGCCTTTGTTACTAATCTCGGGGGTGGAGCTGTGCCTACTGTGGTCTCTGCTATGGTGGCTGCTAGAGAGAGCGCTGAAATTGTTGCCGATTCGTCCTCTTGATCACACTCCTGAGGAAAGTTCAAAACAGGGTACAACTTGCACGGGTTAATACTTGCATTGGTTAATTGGTTAACATTATCTTTAACATTTACACAGTTGCTAAGTGTTTGTTTGTTACACCTTAGTGCGTCATTCTCCGCAACCAATTTCTCTCCTGATATGTATGGTGGCGGTGGGGCCGTGGCTATCAGTTTCCTGATCGAGCCATATCCCGCCGCCTGAGCCAATCCTCTCTGTATGTCACCTTCCTGTTGCCACAACTGCAAATAATCATAATGCTTGATTAGTCTCTTTGCTGATTTAATGAGACATATCCTTCTCCTTAAATTCGTTAACACTTCTGTGCTGAAGCTACCTACTCTTGGGAATTTCTCCCCGTCATGTACTGTCATTCTCTCCCATTCATCACATAAAGCTTCTGTGTGACTTCCGTACTTTTCACACATTACGTACCTTGCCGACCCGACTGGACGGTTTATGGAATCAACCCGAACCGAGGTTGATCGCCCCCTTCCTGAACAACTGGCCCCCATAATTTGCAGGTGTTACGGACCCTTACAAAAAACCAAGATATTCACGATAGGTTGACGGTAAGGTTTACCGAGCACCTTACTCACTCTGCCCACGCCGACCAATACGACCTGATCACACCGATATGGTGCTGGCGTACTCGACCCAGGGCACCTATTTAACCTTTGTTTACTGGAACATGCGAGGGATATCCGCAGAACACTTACTCTTTCCAGTAAAGGTGAGGTTGTTGGACAATTCCTGAGTGACCAGCGAACTTCCCTTTGTAAAAATAAAAAAATTACACAAATCACGTCAGAATGTACAAGTAGCGTTTATGACCTTCGTGCACAAATAGTACCGGTCAGGTTTACTAATGCACACAATTACGTGCGGTACAATCGTTCAGCACATAAGCAACTAATCTTATGTACGGAGCGACCAGTGGAATCGAAAATTGCGGCTGCGAATTCCTTCAGCAAGAGCTTGTATGGCCTATATGGGTGTTGCACCAACCCTTTTAGGTGTTGTGCCTGTGGACTGTATAGCGGACTTCCTTGTCTGCTGTACCTGAACCTGCTGGTCTGCTATGACCTCCTGGTCTGCTACAGTATGACCTCCTGGTCTGCTATACTCTAATGCTCAAATTTTATGTTTAACCAAGGATGCCTCCCTAGCCACCGTGCATGTCACTTACACGTATGTACCTCACGAGAACTCGATGATTTCTTTTGGTTCAACCTCAAAATTGTATGTAAAAACACTCACTCACCACATGTACACTTTTGTTTCTATTTCTATTTCTGCGCAGAAATTTCTCTTTAGACCAGATGTGTTACAAATTAGGAGAAGGATCTATTAATTTAAATTTCGAATGTTAAAATAAATTTTCGCTATTTATCGCCTGTTGCGTTATTTATCGCGTGTTGTTTGAGTTACGTGGGCGTACCCAGACGCTCCGTTGCGTAATTTACGCTGCGTGCGTCGGCCTTTGCGTACGCGAGTCTCAGCCCTTTGTTAGAGACACGTGTACACAAAGCCTTTGTCTACCGTACCACAACTAACACGTTTATCAATGTAGATGATCCTTGATCATCTACCGCGCACCACACTGACTTCGCCTTATCTTTCAGGCAGAGCTGTGTGTTTGTCTATACTTTAACTATATTACCTTTACTCTTAAACTATGAAATAGCGGCAAATCTCTCTTAGCACGTTTATCAATTATACAATGGCAAACAGGAGAGTGATATATGAAAATACACGAATGAAAAGAAATGCAGATATGCGTGCGTGTGTACGCAAGACAGAAATAAACAGTTTTAAAAGAACACTATCGTTTTGTTCTTACCTCCGGTCCCGGATTCCTTCAGCACCCTTTACTAAGCGAAGCAGACGCTTATCCAAACAGCACTACGAGGAATATGATCTCCCGCCCTTTGCTGCTGGATAATGTCTGCTGAAATTACCTAGTGCGGATATGTGAAGGACGGGCGAGCCGCCAATTGATAAAGCAGAATATTTATCGTATATAAAACCCTTTATGAGGTCTAAGAACACTGTACGCTATTTACGTATGAAGTACCGTAAGGGTACGCTCGTTGCGTAACAATCGCTTAGCCGTAGTCGAGACGCTCAAGCGTCACGTTCGCTCACAGCCAAGAGATCACAGGCAGGCACGCTATTGGCTGCTGACTAACGTAATGATTCGCTATAGCGTAGCGGACGCTCGGGACCACGAGGAGATCACCAGCGGCGCTGACGCTCACAATGTTAAACCTTTAAATCTAAACCATAAACAATGTAATATGCTGTAAAACCTTAGTGTAGAGATAGGGTGTAGATGCAACACAGTGTAACCTTATTAACTCAAAAGCTGTTTGAGCGTCACCGACGCTCTGAGAATACTTAACACTATAAGAAATACACAGATATCTGGGCTTAGGGTCCAACGCCTAATATATATATATTATGAATGATATACTTGCAAAAGAATTAATACAAATACAAATCATACACTACAATATAACATAGACTACCTAACCAGATAACTACACAGGAAATATAATACAATTACTATTTAAGAGAAAATAAGAGAGAAAGAGGAGAAGAGAGAGAGAGAGAGAAATTGGCCCACAATAACAAGAAGATCAATATAGTTGCGGAGAAAAACTTACGCACAAAGGAAACGATCGCATGCGCCTCTGGACATCCAGCTCCCGATTTTCAGCAATGATAACCGTTGAAGAGTGAGAGCTGGATGTGATCGGCCTGTCTATTTATGCCCCACACACAATGCAATTCAATGGTCCCTACAATCTCATTGTTCATTGGACACAGGAATTCCTCCTCGCATTATAACAAAAGGTCATAGGTTGATTCATACAGGTGGGCCGTGACTATTTCCAACAGCTCAGGTGGGAGGGAAACTGGGTTTCCCGCCGCATGGATAAGTAAGTGCAAATACAGTAAATGTTCATAAACTTCTTATGTCCATAACTATTCGCACGAGCGATTAATCCGCTTCAAACCAACACCGGAATATTGCTAATTAAATACTCTTCCGATGGGTACTAAACACCACTGTATTACTCCTGTCTGACCCTTCGTATCAAACAAAGAGGGATTTCTCTGTTCACGAACATTCTATATTAACCAAACTTTCAGAATCTATCAAAGGGACCATGATCTACAAAATACATTATATAGTGGAAATATGTAACGATTGAGTCGCACGCTACGATCACATAAACTCTACCGTAAATACGCATACCGTGCGCCTGCGGGTGCCCGCGACTGTGAGTATGCGCACGTACGGGAGAGCGTACGCATGCGCAGCACGGACCTGTGTGAGGTGCAAATATGGTAGTGTGCATAGAGATATTTTTCTGACTTTGACACCACGTTACAGTGCTAGATGGCAGGGGAATTTTACGGTATGGACTGACTAGGAAATAAAGTGTGGGGAGAACACTGCCCATGTTATGTCCCTGCAGACACCTGGGGTTTGCACAGGGATAAGGGACACACACAGGATGGCAGGGTCCCCCTCCCCCATGTGCACAAGCAGTATAGGTGATGTCAGGTTTCTGTAAAGCAGTCTTCCAAAATACACGTGTTATCATAAGAAGCCATCCAGTAATAACCTTATATAGTCAGTAAAAATGTCACAGGTCCAGGAATTGCATTTACTGGGCTTCTGCTGTCTGTCTGAGGTCTCACAAGTCAGGGGCATTCAAGCATGTCGGAGGAAGTTTAAGGCACAGTGTGCATTTTTTTTGACAAATGTAAACAGCAGTGTATACAAGTACTGATTGAATACATTTGGAAAGTAACAGTTAGTTTGCGGACTGTCCCTCTCAGCATGAGATGCTGCAGGGACATGCTTGGATGCCCCTAGACATGCTTGAATGCCCTAGGCAAATGCCTAGCCTGCCTATAGCTAAGGCCGGCTCTGGCTTAACTGCTGAAGGGTAATATCATACCGAACTTGCAGGCTGGGATTATTTACTAATCTGCAGGTGATTATCAGCGTTTTTACGGTTTGGGGCTGAAATGCCGGCGTTTGTGATGCCGGCGGACAGAATACCGACTGCGGCATCCCGACTGTTAGAATCCCATGGGTCGGGTAAGTATGCCAGCCCTCCCCCACTAAACCCCTAACCGTCCCTTACTGCAGCTTAAACCTAACCCTCCCCCCCTCCCCATCCCCCTGCAGCCTAACCCTAACCTCCCCGGTGGTGTCTAAACCTAACCCCCTCCCCGCAGCCTAAACCCAGCAATCACTCGTTCGGTATCCTGGCTGTCGAGATGCCGGCACTGGGATTGTGATATTATTTGGGGTGCCGACGCCGGCATTCCGGGCAGTGTCAGGATTCTGGTGTTGGGATTTCAACTGCCAGGATCCCAACCGGATCCTGTATTTACATACTGTATTTCAAATAGCAATGCTACTATGTCCAAAACCAGGTTTGCTTTGTACTTACAGTAATATTACTGCTGCTTTACATTCTGCAGGCAAACACTGGGCCTAATTCACGTTTGTATGTAAATTGTAAATGCAGTAGCAATTGCGATTCTACGGAGCAGCTAATGTTAGCCAGTGAAGCTGCTGCCTAGGAATGAAAAGAGATACCCACCGACTCATCGCAGCCTCAATCGCAATTGTGTACACATTAGCGGACTATACGCAATTACGGAGAACACCACGGCTAAGGGTTGGTCTATGGCAGTGATGGCTAACCTTGACACTCCAGCTGTCGTTGAACTACATATCCCAGCATGCCCTGCTACAGTTTTGTTATTTGGACATACTAAAACTGATGCAGGGCATGCTGGGATGTGTAGTTCAACAACAGCCGGAGTGTCAAGGTTAGCCATCACTGGTCGATGGCTATGCAGACTGGCCACAGCAGAAGCATCTCAGACGCCATGTATTTGCACGTACAATCACACAGCCATCAGAAAATACGAACAATGGGCCTAATTCAGACCTGATCGTAGATGTGCTAAATTTAGCACATCTATGATCAGTCTGCAGACATCCGGGGGGGGGGGGGCACAGGGATAGTCCGCCCTGCATGTCAGGCCCCCCCGCACAAGTACAAAATCATCACACAGCGGTGATGCTTTTGTACTGGAAGCCGCCGTGACCTGCCCCCTGCCAACGGCCCGGGCGCGCCTGTCAATCAGGCAGAGGCGATCACAGGGCTAAGAAAGCCGTCGGCTGTCTGGCATGCACTGGCGCACTGCGGCACAGGCGCAGTTCAGACCTGATCGTTGCTGTGCGAAAACGCACAGCAGCGAACAGGTCTGAATTAACCCCTATATGACAAGCCTGCATGTTCCCAACCACTCTCCCTAAACTCCCTGTTTACGCCTCCAAACGGCCACTTCCCGTCAATTACTATGCAACAAAGTTCTCAGTGTGAGCGGGATCGCAGTGGCATCCTTGTGTTTGCGTAATGCGATCGCAGCACATACGCAGTTTGTCAATAATTGCTCTTATACGTGATAATTGCCCATTGCAAACAAGCATGAATTTCCCCACTGTACAACAAAGAAACACTTTAAATGTGGTTTCCTTTCGGAAAACAGTCATACTTTACTAACCTGAGGTCAAGAAAACCAAATATGACTTTTATATGTTTTTATTAGCGTTAGTATTTGAGCTACACTACTTGCGCTATATGTGCTTCAGTAATATAGTAATAGTGAGGAGCAATTTTTATAGTAATCTGATATTTTTTTTATACAACATAAACAACAATTGTTTCAATCAATCACAAAGAAGGACACAAAACAAAACAACGTACAGCAACCGAAAGAACTATCTCAAACAGTGGCCTATACATGAGAGTGCTTTCTCTTTCCTTGTGGCTTGTCCTTCTCTTCTGCTGGATCTCTTGTCACTGTCCAGCAGTAGTCCGCAGCATGGGAGCGTTCCATCTGCCCTGATATCTTACTTCCGTTGCTGAAATGTCTTTGGGGAATCGCTCACCGCACTCATCAATCACTGCACCCATCACTCACTGCACCGCAGGTGTCAGGGAAGAAGTGCAGACGAGAGTCAACAAAGTGGCTTTTGAGTGACATGTTGTAGCCTAATTGATACTTTTTTTATACCCCTTTCAGACAGAGAAAAGAACCCGGTAAATTCCCGGCCCTTGAAGGGTTGACCCGGGATTTTTTTCTGTCTGAAAGGGTCAACACGGGACTGAGCTCCCGGGAATTCGACCCAGGAATTTACCTGGGTTTTTCCCGGCTCTTACACGGGTTGCCGGCTGTCTGAAAGGGTCCGGCCCGGTATTTTAGAAACGGGTCGAGGCAGACAGCGCTTATTGGCTGAGCTGGCATGGCACTGGCGATTGGCTGAGCAGCAGGGTCTCTCTGAATGGCTGAGCGGGCGTGGCACTGGCATCTGAGGTCATCATTATGCTGCAGCAAATACCTCCTGTGCAAATACCGGGCGAGTGCAAATGAGCGCCTTGTGGACCCCCAAGAGGGAGAAAAAGTGTTGGTATGCCGGCTGTCGGGATTCCGGTGCCGGTATACTGGACGCTGGGATCCCGACAGCCGGCAAACTGAAGACCACCCGATCAGTCACCACCCACTTTCATGACTTCATCTCTGTGTGCCATAAAAACAGTCCATTTTTTATGACACACAAGTCTATTGCAGGGCTGACACGGGTTCTGTCTGAAAGGGGTCGACCCGGGAATTTACCGGGTTTTTTGTGCTGTGTGAAAGGGGGCTAAGGGACTGTAACCCTGGTTTTTCCCGGGAACACAAACCTGTGAAAAATCCGGGTTTTTGAGTTTTTTCTGTCTGAAAGTGGTATAAGACAGTTTTTCACAATCTCAACATAGGGGTAAATTTACTAAGATGGGAGTTCTATTTTATGGGTCCTACACACTTGCCGATGTGTATGAGCGATATGAACGATCTACTTCATTTATGAACGATAAATCGTTCATATCGCTCAGTGTGTATGCACCAACGGTGAACGATGCACGTCCCCGCGGTCGTTCATCGTTGGTTTTTCCGCGTTTAGCATAGCAAGCCAATTTGGACGATGGTCGTTAATCGTCCAAATCGTAAACATCGGCAAGTGTGTAGGGCCCATAAGATGGGATGTTGCCCATAGCAACCAATCAGATTCTACTTCTCATTTATTTAGCACCTTCTAGAAGATAAAACCTGGAATCTGATTGGTTGATATGGGCAACATCTCATCTTAGTAAATTTACCCCATAGTTTCCAGATCTCCTGTTATCCAAGGAGCCATGCACGACACCTTTACAGGCTTCCCAAGCAGCTTCCTCATTAACCTGAGGTGTCCAGGGATTGTTCTGTTCCCCTACCTTGACACCAAAATAATGATAGTAGGCTGTTTTTATGAGTGAAACTATGTGGTGTTTTTGGGTGCTAAATGTCACATCACATCACACATAATAACATTGTCAGCAAAGTACACACATTTACGTGGCTTCCTGCCTTTTAATATAAATTATAACCACAAAACTCAAACAAATGAAAGGAACATCGTTCATCACCTTCACTTGGATGTAAGCTATACACAGACAATAAACAAAACAGGGCCTACAATGACTCAGCATTCCTATTCTCTAGATGCCAAAATACCCCTACGTCATCATAAATGGGCTATATCTTGGACCCGAGAGCTGAGCGTTTTTTAAATGTCATATCCGTTCTTTGCATGCTGAGATCAATCAGAAGTAACAATTTTCAGGTCGGAATCATTTGTTGCGCAGTGTAATCGGTGGCTCTGGAAAGCAGCCATGTAGTAAATATACTTCTTTGTATCAAAAGGGAAACAGCTGGGAAATCCTTAGTGATCATTTGAATCTAGGGTGGCCAATCCTGGGACGTTTTTCAATCCCGGGATCTGGGATTGAAAAACGATCAATCACAGGATACTCGGGATTGGGTTGTTGTTTTTAAAATTAATGAAATGAATCCGTGCTCCCCCCCCCCCCTTCCCTCCAAACCTAGCCCCCACAGTAACTCACTATCCTCTCTGGGCAGGTGGGAGGGCGGGTCAATTTGTGGAAGGCTGCAGGCTGCAAAATGAGCTGCAGGTGCGGACGGTCTGTGCGGCGTGCGCGTCTGTTGTCGAGCTGCACAGCGTGACCTCTGACATCACGTCACGCTGCGCAGTGCGCACTGCCGGTGGCAGGGGAAGCCAGGCAGCATATGAGCTGTGTGCTGAAGATGCTCAGTGCTGTCTGGCATTGAAAAGAAATAGCACCTAGTGGCTCATCCCAAAATTCCCAGGATAGGAAGCTCCAATCCCGGGATTCAATCCCAGCCAATTTTAGGCCAAAATCCCAGTGACCCCTGGCTATCAATGGTTTCCTCCTGGTAGTAAACAGTTTTACCATTGATGGGGAGATCTGATGACAAAATCCCAAAGCTATTAAGGACTGCACATGCGTGGCTGCAGTCCTCATTTTTTTTGTGCATGCGCAAACACGAACCATCAGTGGTTTAACCCTCAATTGGCCCCCAATGAGGATGGTTGCAAATTAAATTATCTACCATTGTTAGTTAACCAGTTGATGGTGATCCTTGGTCCGTAGAGGACAGTCTCCAGTGGCGCACGCAGGGGGGGGGGTTCTGAGTACCCAGAAACCCCCCCCTGACAGACTAAATGTTTTTTTTCAGAGACGGAGACACCCTTGTCTCCGTCTCTGCAAAACCCGTGGGACATCCGTGACCAGCGCTGCCCTTCCACTGCCCGCCTGTGTAGCTGTCTGCGCTTCTGGGTCAGTCCACAGAAGCGCTGGCTGCTGTACAAGCTGTTTGCGGGCAGTGTGCCGCGATCGCAGGCAGCTCTCCCAGAGTGAACAGGAGAGAGAGACTCTGCACCGCCCAGCATCCTGGCACCTAGAGTCACAGAAGAGGTCACATCAAAGGACAAGCAAGGTTGTGTGTGTATGTATGTGCGGGGGTGGGGGGGATGCTCACTGTAAGCTTGCAAGTACTCTTTGTGTGTTTGCTATGTGTGTGTGTATATATATGTATGTATGTACTGTACGTGTGTGTATACTGTGTATGTATATATATATATATATATATATATATACACACACACGTATAGTATACACTTACATAGGATACACACACATAGCATATATACACACATTATATATATATATATATATATATATATATATATATATATATATATATATACATACACGGAAACCCCCCTCAAAAATCCTGCGTTTGCCCCTGGTCTCTCTTGTATCTCGCTGTTTTTCGTGACCAGCAATGCCAGACGCAGAAGCATAACTCCACTGGCTTTCTCCATCCTCAGTAGACAGTGACACCAGGGTATGTTTTACTGGTAAACATTTAAACCCATTTTGAAATATTATTGCATAGCTCCACAAGGTGCTGTAGCATCGATTATAAAAAAGTTGCTGTAGCATGGACTATTGTGGCTGTGTGAAGGCACACAGCCACAATACTCATCATTTATAATAAGATTCATGTCTGCAGTCCAGCCCTGACTAATCGCTCTGGTGTCACTGGGGCTTGGGAAAAGACAGATGGATCAGAGGGCCTGATGCAGAGATGTACACAATACCCGATGGTTTATGTACACCTCCGATGGTTATTGATCTGCACATGTGAGAATGGTCAGAGTGCCCCCTAAGCGCCGGAATGATTGACATGCTGCAGCCGTTTGAGGGCGGTGGACGGTGAGCGTTTTATGAAATGGGGGTGCGTCTGCCTACTTTTGTAGGGGTGCAGAGGCCAGGGTCCATGTCTTCTGATGCAGATTTCCTGGCCTCTGCTGTGTGCGTACATGGGACATCCTGAGTAACTCGAGGGTAACTCAGATGTCTGATGTTTATGCAGATGATCTGATGGAAGTGTCTATTTACACAAGACGCTTCTGCGGCATTAGCGTATTTTTGCAGAGGTCCAAAGTCGCAGCTGCTGTGTGAACTGCACCCACCTCTGAATCGACCCCAGAGATAGATGATTGTGGCTGTAACTTGATGCGCTATATTCTCCAGGATGTCCAGTGGTTGTGCTAAATGCGGTTCTTCTCAAAACAAAGGAACCCAAAACCACCGTCACTCATTTATTCCTCCCACTGAATCAGTGACCACATCTCTAATCTACTACAGCACAGGTTCTCAAACTCGGTCCTCAGGACCCCACACGGTGCATGTTTTGCAGGTTTCCTCACAGAATCACAAGTGAAATAATTAACTCCACCTGTGGACCTTTTAAAATCTGTCAGGGAGTAATTAATACACCTGTGCACCTGCTGGATTACCTGCAAAACATGCACTGTGTGGGGTCCTGAGGACCGAGTTTGAGAACCCCTATACTACAGCATGCATTAAGCACATTTTTTAATTGGGACTGTTCAGCAAAAATCAGGCCTGTTGAGGGTATGGATAGGGATTAGGGAGCCCTGTAAGAGGTTGGTTGAATAGCAATAAATAATTTGATGGACCAGGGGCGTTCTAAACCTTTTGAAAATTAACCCCAGAAGGATTTATTGCAATCAGTGTTATCGTCCAAAGGCTACACTTACAGAGGGGAAACTTGTGTTCAATTACTATAATTTAATCTGTCTCGTCCTTATGGGCGCTGTGGATCCCTTGTGGCTCCATAAAAATAAAGGATAATAATAATGATGATAATAATAATAAAAAAAAAAAAAAAGAAGAGTCCAACAATAAAAAGAAAATAAATAACTATAAAGGGAACTCGTTAGGGTAAATGACAATAATTGGACTACTTTAAGGTACTATTTAACCAAAGCATGCTAATTCATTATGACAGATGCAAAGGCAAAAACGCTTTAATGGCCGGTGATGTGTTATGTCATTTTGGTTCATTGGAAATCATTATTTTGATTTTGATCTGTGCCGCCCTAGAGTAATTAACTGGACATGCATTTACTTTTTAGACATTTTGGTTGATTATCTTTACAGATGGCAAGAGTACAGAATTAAAACAGGAATCCTACTTCTTTTTTTTTTAGTAATAGCTGGTTAAGTACCTTCCAAGCATTTATCCAATAATCACATTCACAGTTTTACTATTATAATTCATTATATAATTCATTATATATTTTTCCAAGTGTCTCTTGAGGGCAGTCATGTGTGGCTGCCTGCCATACACTTTGACTTTCAGTATGTCATATGAAGGTGGGTGACTGAGAGAATGAAGGGGATAATTTTACAAAGCATATTGAGCTCAGATGGGCCTTCCAAAGTCTCTCTGCTTACATCATGTGTCGGTGGTTGCCATGGTAGCTAGATGACAATGTGGTAATTCTGCAGAATTAAGAACAGCCAGAAGAAAGCCATGACAAATTGTAATTACAAAGCTTCTCTACATAGCCTGCTTAAAGTTCTTTAGAATGTAAGCTTTCACAAGCAGGGTCCTCTTCCCTCATGTGCCTTTATGTCTCTTACTTAACCAATCTTCATTTCAATACTCCCTTTGATGGCACCAAATCCTTTGGTTTTCTACCACCCTGAAACTTATTTTAGTGCAGTTTTCTGATGCAGCATTGTTGATATACTCTGTACCTATATTATAGTTGCAAGCCCCACCACGGCGAGTGTACATTCCCACAGCACGCTGCCACCCCCAACAAAGCCAGAAGAAAGAAGAGTGGTGAGTACTAAGCCGGCATCCCGACTAGCGGGTCGCCGGCCATTATGGCGGTATGAGGGTATGGAGACGCACGGCTTCTAACCGGGGCGGAATGTGTCTCCAGACACAGTACACAGCTGCGTCACTGTACACAGTACCAACACTGGCAAAAACAGCCTTAAAATGGTTTTCTCTCCATTTTAAGCAACAGATTACCTCAGCCAGTATATAAAAAGTGGGAAGACCGCGCGCCATTGAAGGGGCGGGGCTTCACTATGAGAGGATCCAGCAGCTCACTAGCGCCATTTTCCCTCTGCAGTGGACACAGACGCTGACTGACAAGGACGCGCAGCTCCTCCAGTGTTACTCCAGATTACCTCAGCGGTACCAGGGGGGTCATAGCAGGGGGGAGCGATTATTAGTGCACTAAGGGGTAAATTTACTAAGCAGTGATAAGAGTGGAGGAGAAGTGAGCCAGTGGAGACTGTCGAAGTCAAAAATATTACATACAGAAAACATACAACCTCCACACGGATTAGTCACTGCGCATGCGAATACACACAGCGTGCACAGCAATATATGGTAGCATACGCATTCACACAGACAAGCCACAAGGATATATTCAACACAAATTTCATACCACACATAAATTAAACATATCAAGCACTAGACATTATAATGTTTTAAATTATATAATGGAGTATAACATCATGTATATGTATTAATGGAACAGAACAAGATAAACATGTCATGCTTGGTGTCAAAATGATCAAAGGAATGAGTATGTTGGTTTGATACCTGTGATTTGGTTGTAGCACATTGCAATGAGTAGTTATGATTGAATGTATGAATATGAAGCCACAATTTTAATTAGAACAAAGGAAAGCAGATGGTCAGGAAACCAGTGCCCAACCCCTATGATGTCGTCTTCAAGGCTGGACGTTGCTTGCATATGAACTGACCAATAACACATCATGAATGAGAAAGTTCCCTCCCCTGGATCAATAACAGAAGACTCAGTCCCAGACCTGGACTCCCCCAATATTACACAGTGTATAGGTGATTCCAGACACAAGAAGTTCTGTTTGCTGTGAGATGGAGCGTAGTGTGCATTGAGGGAAATGGTAATTGTATGCTGACTGTAACTGTAATGGATTATTTTGTAACTATCTGCTTCTTGTGTAATTGTAACATTATAACTGAATGATATATACTGTACATGTGATATAATGTATGCATATCCCTTTAATATCAAATATATATATATCACTGAGCGTTGGAACTCATACAGTGTGTGCAAGTGCTTGTTTTCTCATAAGGGATGTAGTGTTTGCGACGTACAGCGCACTTTTATCGTATATGGTAATAAGATGCGCCTTGCGTCCGCAACATATATTAAAGCTGGCATTATAAATAATTATTAGAAATATATTTGACTCTAACAGTTGGGGGCTCGCAAACGGGATATCACATACTTAATGATGAGCTATACAGACGCCGCTGTGGTCTACCAGCTAAAGATGGATGCAGTTTGATGCTGCTGAACCACATGCCAGTTTTTTTTTTTTTTTTGCAATATCAGTAAGGTGCTGATATGAAATTCAAAAACGATAATATATATTTCTTTGTTGTGTGAGTATGACAAAGAAATGCACTATTTGAAAATGCTACAGCGTATTTTTATTGTTGCAAAACAAAGTTCAAATAAGTCATATTGTGTTTGATTCAGATTGGATTGTTTATCTGTTAAGCAAGTTTAAAGAGCATTTAAAAGTTGGTGCATAGGTATGATATAGCTGTGTTAGCATGCTGAGTCCAATTCGCATACTGCTAACACGGGCCTAAAGTAACAAACTTCCGGTGCTTGTATAAATTGTGATTTATTTGTGACAAAAGAGCTAGCCGCATGGTCTGTCCTCCATTTTGTTCAAGCACATGGCTTGTGAATAAGGGGGACGATCAGTGGCCATTTTAGGAAGGTCACTCTATCCAGCTAACAGCTGACTTTCAGTGTGTTTAAAGCAATCAGTTTTCTTTGTCACAAATAAACAATATATATGTACAAATCCAACACCATTTAAAAGCTACCAATGAATTTAACAAACCCATGCCATAGTCAATTACAAATAGTTTCATTTGGGCCTAGATGAATACTTGATGTAAGACTTACACACACACACACACACACACACACACACACACACACAAAGTTGTTGTTTCCCCCCCCCCAGGATTTGTTAACTCTCTGGTTGCTAGAAGATGGGCATTGAAATGTTAATTAACCTGTTCAACCACTAGTACAAGCATATGAACCTCTGTTGATATGCAAATTAGAGACTTTGGAGAAACTACATTCATTCAGTATGTGTTTACGAATACATATGCTGGGTGAGGGGTTTTATAGAAGTGTAGAGTCAATTGGTGTATATATATTATATATATATAATTATATAAAATGGGTATTTATATCAGCGTATGTTCTGCAAGATAACTATCCAATCTGAATCATAGCATTTAAATTATAGTCAATAGTCATTATAGGTCTGCATAGAATCGGATATGTTTATTTGTTATACATTTTGTGCATTTGTTTAAGTGGGAAATTGTAAAAACACAAAACGCAGTCCCGGCCTAAAATTTTAGGTAGCACTCAGAGGAGGATTACCTGTGTGGGCGATTTACAGCGAGTGTAAGGAACAAAAGTGTATTGTGTATTAATCACAAAATATTAGCATTTTATTAGTGAAGCTCCGTTCCTGCCTAAAAGTTTGGGTAGCACGCAAGCGGAAACTCTCTGGCAGGGGACTTTCGGTGCTCAAAAGGGAACGCGGAAGCATTTATCTAACTACAACAATACAGTACAAATAGTGTTTTATTGTTATTATTGTATTGCGGGAGTTAGGTAAAACCGTGTGGCAAGCTGCAATACACACTCGCATACGCAGGTATAAACATGACATAGACAATAGTACGTGGATCAGAGAAAGCGTAAACAAATCCACTGCGCTCATCGAGTATAAAACTTTACACCATGTATTAATAGCAAATGGTAAAAATCAATATGGAGTCTTTCAATTAATGTAGGGGAAAGTCTATAAAAGTCCCTTCCTTCTTCTGATATCTCCCGTATGAGGATAAAACTGTGGCGGGCAATATAGTTGTACGTACTGTTACTCACATTGTATCACAACGTTTTCCTCCTATAAAGGTATCTTTGATTCTTCAGATTTCTTTACTGCCACAGGTGAAAAGATAACCTCCTCGGTACCGCAGATGAGGGAGAGAAAACAACCAACCAATGGTGTAGTACGTAACAGATCTAGGGAATAGCACAGCTGGACTGTGTCTATGAATGAGTGATGTGCGTACCGTACTCACATCACAAATGGGTGATGGAAACATATAATAGGTATCTTTAAACTCTTCAGGATATCCCAATGCAAGATTCTTCTAATCCCATTTATCCCAGTATAAATCACCACACACACGTGAAATATTCAGTATAGGGGGCGTACCCAATGCTGTTCCTGGCATTACCAGGAAAGTCCAGGAACAGAGCATTTTCTCCCTCATGGAGAGGGTCAGTCCCTGCTGTCCAAATTTTTCTTCACATACCCCTCTATTTGAGGCAAAGCTGTGCATCACTGGAATAAATAGGCCAGAAGGATTTCTAAAAAAAGAAACCTTTATGAACGCATCTTTGCACATCTAAGTGTGAGTTGGGTACGCCCCCTATACTGAATATTTCACGTGTGTGTGGTGATTTATACTGGGATAAATGGGATTAGAAGAATCTTGCATTGGGATATCCTGAAGAGTTTAAAGATAACTATTATATGTTTCCATCACCCATTTGTGATGTGAGTACGGTACGCACATCACTCATTCATAGACACAGTCCAGCTGTGCTATTCCCTAGATCTGTTACGTACTACACCATTGGTTGGTTGTTTTATCTCCCTCATCTGATGTACCGAGGAGGTTATCTTTTCACCTGTGGCAGCAAAGAAATCCGAAGAATCAAAGATACCTTTACAGGAGGAAAACGTTGTGATACAACGTGAGTAACGGTACGCACAACTATATTGCCTGCCACAGTTTTATCCTCATACGGGAGATATCAGAAGAAGGAAGGGACTTTTATAGACTTTCCCCTACATTCATTGAAAGACTCCATATTGATTTTTACCATTTGCTATTTCTACATGGTGTAAAGTTTTATACTCGATGAGCGCAGAGGATTTGTTTACGCTATCTCTGGTTTATATTTTTAGGTTGTAGAATGACTCCTTGTATACATTTCCACAGCAGCTCTCGGAGGCGCGGCAGTTCTCTATAACCCAATTTTTGAATAGTACGTTGATGTGTATATAGCGACGCATGTGGCACTAGAGAAACGTGAGTGCGTACGTACGCAGCAAAGGTAAGCTGCATAATAGAAGTTAGTTTTCATTTTAAAGGTGGGATAAAGGATTAAAGTCGCACATTAACAAGTAATTATCCGATTTTAGACAGATTACTGAAAATTCTTATTATAAGATGATAAGGGGTAATGCTAAGGGGTATACTTTTTTCCTTTTCTATTCCCCTCCTTTTCTCTGTCTGATTCTATTGCTTGTATTATATTACTATATTTCATATCTTTGAAGCAAATGTATAATTTTAACCCTTTAGTGATTTATAATAATTCATCACTAATTGTGTACCTTTTATTAACAAACCCGCAGAGGTTGCATCTAGACATATATATCTTTAAATCATTAGGAATATTCTGTTCATAGAAGAATGCACGCCAGTCATATAGAATGTAAATCATAAGGATGTATTTCAACAAACAATTGCTACTCATAGAATTCACTTTTATCATTAAACAGTATTTGTCAAATACAATGCAAGTCACCATATAATAGTTTCACAGATTTAAACTATATAAGAAACAGGATGAAATAAGTGTGATAGATGTATGTACTGTACTGTATGTGTATATATATATTTATTACTGGGGAGATATCTCTCAAAGCACTCGGCTAAATCCTAGATTTATTGATATATATTGGAAAAGATATATATCTTAGAGAAATACCTTAGGGGATTGGTTTTGGTTTATGTGTGTGTGTGTGTGTGTGTGGGGGGGGGGGGGGGGGGGGGGGGCAGCATGTGGCTGCATGGTCCACAGACCGCATGGGACAGAAGCTAGACTCCATTTTGGGAAAACTCCCATGATTCCAAAGTCTGTAACATATGGTTCAAAAGGGAATGCCAGCAGCCATTTTAGATTTGCAAGTCCAAACACATGGCATTCTTTGCTACACCATAATCACATAGCAGAAGCCATAAGACTCCACTATATTCCAAAATGTATAAGCTTCAACATAATGCATATGTGCTGATTTCACAATTCCAAGCCATCTAATCACCTTTCACAATTCCAAGCCAACACAGTATCTCAATAACCAGAGCATATTGTATGCTGGCTATGCTATATGAACCATCACAAGACCAGATCACCAAGTAACCACAAGTATCAGCATGCCATTGCTACAAGCACATGACTACAGTAACAAAAGGAAGTATGTGTTGACTTCTATATTTCAGCAAGATGCACTATATAAAACCACTACAATCTGTTATAAATTGCCATCTACAAATGTATACCAGGAATGCTATGCTACAGATTGTCTAATGTTCCAACTACCACCACAGACCTCACAGAGTATTATCACAATCACATAATTGCACAAGTACCATTAACCTTAAAGTCAAATGTATTTCCAAATTAACTATTCTATGCCAATCGTTTCACAACTACTTTACCACAAACACATATTTAACTATTCTATGTTATTTATCTATGAGATATTGAGAGTATGATACTTAGTCTTTCCAGGGGAATGACTCCCAAGCTTCCCAGGCGTATCAAGCTCCATGCTTTTGAGGGCTAGGTAGATTCTGAGTGAGCTCTGATTTCAAGTGTTCAGGTATATTCAACCTGTGGGTGTGTCTTTCACAGCATGTGGGCTAGCTGTATCAGTGAGCTGAGCTGGCCATGAGCTGGGATTGTCTATTCAGATGCTAGCTTGCCAAGACTACAGTGTAGAGATGTTAATTAGGCTTCAGGTTACAGAAGCCAATATTATCAATTCATTCTTTGTATAATAATATATGTCCCTAAAATGTATATAATGGAGTTACTCTGTAACATAAGTGTAGTACCTCTGGAACAAGTTACTGACCAAAGGGAGTGATTTTTTTTTTTCTGTACAGAAAATCTAAAAGTGTGGGGGTGTTGAAAGCAAGTGTGAGTGGATTGAACCAGGACAAAGCGGGATCTCGTCGGTGAAGGCACTGAGTTAGCAGAGGCTCGGTGGCGTGAAGGTTGGCTACCGTACATTTTTATTGGTATTGAGGCACGTAGTGTGTGTGTTTATTATTACAGGAAAAATGTGCAGAGGAGCGTGATAGATAGATTGTGTATTGTATTGATTAAAGACTGACCAAAGGGTTGGTGTCACGCTCTGGCTGTGGAGCGCAGCTTGTGAATTCGACTCCTGTGATCGTAGGGCATATCGATAACAAGTATCCATAGGCCATGCGATTGGACCGTGCGTCTGTGTGTGTGATACGCGGCGCAACGTGATACCATTTGCATAATTTCGCGCAATTGTGTCATCATACGCTCTGTGTAGAGCATACGCAGACATGATTTGTGTAAATAAAGTTTTTTTTTTGCTGAATTCCTCAGGAAATATCCCTGGTGGACATTCACTATAAAGGGTGATCGATAAGTTGTTTCTCACCCAAGAACTATTCCAGCGGATAGATACCGAAAAGGAATTTTTCGCTGACTCTCTCTCAGGAAAACATTCCAACAGACTTTTAACCTCCACTGGAAAAGGTGTTGTATTAATTCTGTTGATACTTCAATAATTCCAGTGCTGAGGGGTCTGGTAGGGGCCTAGTCTGGGCATGCGGGGGTCACTAATGGAGTGAGTCGTGGTACTGGCCAGCGGAGGCAGGAGCGGGTGAAGAGCGCTCGGTAAGGACTTTTCACCGTCGTCTCGTGTGGGCCATTTTGGTGTGTTGTGAAAAAGCCCACAATGGGAGCCAAATGGGCATGCGAGAGGCGTTCAGGAGCTAGGGTTCAGGCTGAGGAGCAGAGACCAAGACGGTGCGCTCTGTATATTATGAGTAGGAAGTACGGTCCCTACACGGAGGCTTTTTGTGACGCATGGATACGTATGACTGTTGAGGATAGGGCATCATTTCCTAGAGTTGGTGGGTTTGATCCTGAGGTATTGCAGGTAGTATGTTTAACCAAAGTCATATAAGACAAGAACGAAATATACATTATGGTAAGAACTTACCGTTGATAACGTGATTTCTCTTATGTCCACAGGTATCCACAGGATAACATTGGGATATTGTCGAGCGACAGCGAAAATGGCACCAACACGATCACAAGCTTTCTGGCCTCCCAGGATGCATTGGGGCCTTCACCATATAGTCCCACCCACTGACTCAGTCAGATCAGTTCTTTCCACAGCGATTTTAGGCAGGAACATCAGGTAGAGACCTGTTTAGGCGATAAGAACACACATGCACACCCTTCCATACAAGAAGGAAGAGGTTTTAGTGATTGTCTAGATCCTCAAATCAGATGCGTCAGGGTGGGATCCCTGTGGATACCTGTGGACATAAGAGAAATCACGTTATCAACGGTAAGTTCTTACCATAACGTATATTTCTCTGGTTGGGTCTACAGGATTATCCACAGGATAACATTGGGATTCCCAATACCATTTTAGTGGTGGGGACGCTCCTGATTGCACAGGAGGACCTTTCACGCGAAGTCTGCGTCATGAGAGGCAAAAGTATCCAAGGCATAATGTCTGATGAATGTGTTTATGGAAGACCATGTGGCTGCCCTACATATCTGTTCTGCTGAAGCACCCTGTTGTGCTGCCCAATAAGGACCTACCTTACGTGTAGATTGTGCAGAGACATTAGCCGGAATAGGGAGATCTGTATGAGAATAAGCTTCTAATATTACCATTCGGAGCCATCTCGCCATCGTCTGTTTACTAGCAGGCCATCCTCTTCTATGGAATCCGTAGAGGATGAAGAGAGAATCTGTTTTTCTGATGGCACTAGTATGATCTATGTAGATTCTTAAAGCCCGGACCACGTCCAGCGACGCTTCTCCCGCAGAAAGTCCCGATACCTGAAAAGCTGGGACTACAATCTCTTCATTCAGGTGAAACTTTGATACCACCTTTGGAAGATAACTAGATCTCGTTCTGAGAACTGCTCTGTCTGGAAAAAAACTTAGGAAAGGAGACTTACACGATAATGCTCCTAAATCTGACACTCTTCTGGCTGACGCCATTGCCAGTAAAAAAAGAACTTTAGCCGTTAACCACTTAAGACCTGCTCTCTTAAGTGGTTCAAACAGAGAACCCTGGAGAAATCTAAGAACTAAATTCAAATCCCAGGGAGCTGCAGGAGGAACAAATGGAGGTTGAATATGTACTACTCCTTGGAAAAACGTACGTACATCCTGTAAATCAGCAATCTTTTGCTTAAACCATACAGTTAACGCTGATACTTGAACCCTCAAGGAAGCAACTTTCAAACCCTTATCCAATCCTACGTGAAGGAAATCCAAAATCCTGGACACTTTAAAAGATCTCGGATTGAAATTTTTTCCAGTACACCAATGAATATAGGCTTGCCATATTCTATGATACACACGGGCCGAAGAAGGCTTTCTTGCTCTAAGCATAGTTTGGATTACTTGTTTCAAAAATCCTTTAGCCTCTAAGATAGAGGTTTTAACAGCCACGCCGTCAAAGACAGGCGATCCAGATGACTGTGACAACAAGGACCCTGCATTAGCAGATCTGGACTTTGAGGGAGCAGTATTGGTGCTTCCACGGACATTCTCAACAGATCTGTGTACCAATGCCTTCTTGGCCAAGCTGGAGCTATTAGAATCATTGCTCCTTTTGCTTGTTTTATCTTTCTCACTACTCTGGGTAACAGAGATATTGGAGGGAACAGATACGCCAGCTGAAACCTCCATTCTACTGACAGTGCATCTACAAGGACCGCTCCTGGGTCCCTTGTTCTCGATCCGTACCTTGGAACTTTGTTGTTTAGACGAGACGCCATAAGGTCTATCTCTGGTAGACCCCATCTGTTCACCAGTGTCTGAAACACTTCTGGGTGTAGTGCCCATTCGGTTTCCTGAATGGTGTGGCGACTGAGTAAATCCGCTTCCCAGTTTAGTACACACGGGACAAATACTGCTGACAATGCTGGGAGATGGAGTTCCGCCCATTTTAGAATGGGAGTTACTTCCTCCATCAGTCTCTTGCTGTGAGTTCCTCCCTGATGATTGAGGTATGCTACTGCCGTCGCATTGTCTGAGCGAATCTGGACTGGTCTTCCCTGCAGACTGTCCTTTGCCTGAACTAGAGCCAAGTAAATGGCCCTTATTTCTAACATATTTATTGGCAGGCGACTTTCCCTTGCGGTCCATTTTCCCTGGAACCATAAGCTTCCGAGTACCACACCCCAGCCCTGCAGGCTGGCATCTGTTGTCAGGACTTGCCACTCTTTTATCCAAAAGGGTCTCCCCTTGTTTAAATGGTCTGTCTGTAGCCACCACGCTAGAGACCTTTTTACACTTACTGGAAACTTTATCATCTGCTTTTTTATCGTCTGATGATTTCCGTTCTATTTGGTCAGAATAAGGTGCCGCAATGGTTGGAATGGAATTGCGCATATTCCACCATGTCGAAGGTTGATACCATCAGGCCCAACAGTCGCATTGCTGCATGGACTGACATTGTCTGGGCGTGCAACGCTTCCTGAGCCATGACCTGCACCTTGACTATCTTTTTCTCTGGTAGGAGAACTTTCTGTAGGTCTGAATCCAATATGGCCCCCAAATGAACCATCCGCTGTGACAGATTCAGGGATGACTTTTCCCAATTTATGAGCCACCCGTGTCTCTGTAAACAAACTATCGTCTGTTGAAGATGGCTCAACAGTAAATCTTGCGACTGTGCTAAGATTAACAGGTCGTCTAGGTATGGGAATATTCTTATCCCCTGTTTGCGCAGACAAGCTGCCATAACCACCATGATCTTGCTAAACACCCTGGGTGCTCTAGCTAGCCCGAAGGGCAGAGCTTGGAACTGAAAATGTTCATGGAGGATAGCAAACCTGAGGTAACACTGATGCAACAGTGCTATAGGCACATGTAGGTAAGCATCCCGTACATCCAGAGATACCATGTAATCTCCCGGTTCCATAGCCAACATTATGGAGCGTAACGTCTCCATGTGGAACTTTGGGATCCAAATGTATTTGTTCAACATTTTCAGATTGAGAACTGGTCGATATGACCCATTTGGTTTCTGGATTAGAAATAGATTGGAGTAAAACCCCTGTCCCCTTTGTGATGGAGGTACTGGGACAATCACACCTGACTGCAATAATTTTTGGACTGCTTCTTGCAGGGCATTGGCCTTCGACTCTATATGAGACGGGCTGGTGCAAAAAAAATAATCTTTGAGGAGGCTGCCTCCTGAATGGGAACCCATACCCCTGAGATACGACCTTCTGCACCCAAGCATCTGCTGTTGACTGTTGCCATATGTGTGCAAAATGAAGGAGTCGGCCCCCAACCCTGGAATCCTCCAGGCGGAGGCCCGTCTCTTAAGGCTGACGGTTTCTGTTCAGGCTTGGAAGCTGGCTTTTTGCTAGCCCACTGCTTCCTACCCCTGGATTTAAACTGGGGTTGCTTAGGCTCCTCCTTAGCTTTCGTTTTACTTTGCCAACGAAATGAGCTACATTTTAAACCCTTTGATTTAGGGTTTTAAGTAGCTGGAAATCTGACCTTTTTCTTTTTTCAAAAATGTTTTTATTTTCAATTTTCCTTGTAAACATTTTCGTTATTATTCCAATTACTGCTTTGTTGGCATTGTAAGTAAATAAACAATATAGTGGAAAATGACTGTAGTACAAAATGTTGTATCCAAATTATAGAATCCGTAAAGTATCAAAACGATATATTATCAATCAGGAAGAAAGTAATCTTCCAAGGAGAGAGAATAAAGAGAGAGAAGGAAAGAAGAGGGGAAGAAGGTATGGAAGAGTAGGAAAAGGAGAAAGAAAGGATGTATGATGTAAAGAAAAGAGGAGAGGGAAGGGATCGCCTGTAGCCCCGCAACAACAACAACAAAAAAGGGGGGGGGGGGAAGGGGGAGGATGTTAACTCAATCGAATGGGGGGTTCAGATAGAAATACTGCAGTTTCATACCATAGTGTTGTACGAAAACAATTATGAATCTGAGTCTTTGTTGAAATGTTTAAAGTATCAATAAAGGATTCCCAGACCTCAAAAAATTTCTCAATGCGTTGTTCTTTATGTAATGAAGTCTCCATCCAATCCATTTTAAACACGTGAAAAATTTTATCTTTAAACATTTGTAAGGAAGGAGGAGATGAATGTATCCATTGCTGTAAGATACATTTTTTCGCCACAGCTGATATAATTAACAATAGCTTGCGACAACCCGGAGATATTCTAGAAGTGGTTGTCAGTATGCCAAAAATGGCCCATTCAGGGGACAAAGGTAGAAAATTAACTAAATCTGAAATGGCGAATTGTTTTATTTGAAGCCAGAATTTTTTAATATGAGTACAATCCCACAAACAGTGAAAAAGAGTAGCCTCGGGTCGAGTGCATTTTGAACATGTCGAAGTGGAAGACAACCCCAGCAACTGACCGCGAGAAGGTGATAGGTATCCCCTATAAAAAAATTTGAAGAACATTTCCTGGTACATAATGGTTGGGAGGGTATGATTGGAATATAAAAGCGCTTTTAGAATGGTTGCTTCACTAAGATCAGGAAAGTGTCTCTGCCATCTAGTAATGCCTGTGTCGTAGTGGCCTTCATAATACGGTGCTCGTAATATTTTATAAAACATAGAAATAGCTCCTCTAGCGTTAAATAAAGATTGAAAGGCGATATCCAATTGGTTCGTCCAGTCCATGGGAGAAAGATAAGAAGTCACTTTGGAAACATAATGTTGTGCTTGCATAAAGGCAAAATTATGAATTTGTAAAAAAGAAAATTTAGATTGAGCCTGAGAAAAAGTAAGAGTATTTTTTGTGGTTGCATCAGTAAGCTGACGAATTGTAGTAAGCCCCTGTTGGGCCCACAAAGTAAAGGGAGCAGAAGCCAAACCGTGTTGAAAGTTCACATTGCCAAGCCAAGGAAGAAACAAAGAGTATGAGGCATTAAGTCTCCATTTATTGTGGATCGTATGCCAAACTGACCATGCTGACATTAAGAGAGGGTTGTCTAATATTTCTGTTGGGATGTCAGATTTATGAAAATGTAAAAAACAGACCAAATCTATATTGGTAAGGAAGGACTGTTCCACTAAATAATTGGAATATAATTCAGAATGTGAAATCCAATCCTTAATATGTCTACATACAGCAGCATAATTATAGATTTCCATATTTGGAAAATTAATACCTCCTTCAGATTTAGTTCTTTGTAACAACCGGAGACTGAGGCGAGGTTTTGTTTTTTTTCCAAATAAATTGTCGGAAAGCCGCATCAATTCGTTTAAGATCCGTCTTAGTAAACACAAGTGGCAGAACCTGAATAGGATACAGCAGCTTCGGGAAGGTAATCATCTTTATAAGGTTGGCTCTTCCCAGATAAGATAACCGTAAATGCTGCCAACCGTCCAACTCCTTAAGGACTGTATCAATAGTACTTTTTATATTAATGGTATATAAATCATAGATATTTCTAGGAAGGCGAATCCCTAAGTAAGAGATATAAGTATCTGCCCATTTCAGATTACCAACCTGTAATGTACTTTTTACGAAAGGAAGCGCATAGGGCCATAATGGTAGATTTGGAGTGATTTATGGTAAACCCCGATATCGTACCAAAGTCTTCTAATTTAGAAAGAAGGGGCATTAAACATTCGTGTGGATTAGAAATAAAAAGAAGAAGATCGTCAGCTACCTTAATTTCTGTATTGCCATAGGACATACCTCGGAAAAGGGGCCAGGATTGGAGAACTCTTAACAAAGGATCTAATGCAAGATTGAAAAGTAAGGGGGATAAAGGGCATCCCTGTCGAGTTCCCCTGAACATTTGAATAGGATCACCTAAAAGACCATTGATTAACAATTTGGTCCTGGGGGAGCTATATAGATATTTAATTAAATTAATGAAGGAAGAATCAAACCCTCGTTGTTGTAATATAGCATATAAATGGGGCCATAAAACTTTATCGAATGCCTTTTCGGCATCCAAACTTAACAATATATTATTGGAATGATCCTGAATTGTTGAAGAATATAAAGCCGCTACCGCCAAGCGAACGTTGCGAACCATGTTCCTGCCATGAGTGAAACCAGATTGGTGGGATGTCAGGAGAGTAGGAAGGATTGTTTTCAAGCGAGTAGCCAGAATCTTAGAAAGAATTTTGTAATCCTGATTCAGGAGAGTAATGGGTCTATAGGAGACTACTAAATCAGGATTTTTATTGGGTTTCAATAATAATATAGTATAAGAATCATTAAATGCAGGATATTTAAGGTTTCCCTCCTGAATCTGTTTGAAAACATGAGTCAGGGAGGGGATAATATCATCCCTTAGTATCTTATAGTAGTTCCCATTAAATCCGTCAGGACCCGGTGACTTGTTAAGATGCAGGCTATCAATGGCAAACCCAATATCTTCCTCGGTTATATCACTAGAAAGGAATTCTTTCTGTTGAGCTGTTAGATATGGTAAATTGGCTTCTTTAAGAAAGGAGTCTGATAAAAGGGGGTCAACTGAAGACTCCTCGTAAATAGGAGTAAAATATGAATGGAATATATTTTTTTGATGTCAGCCAGTTTAGCAGCCACTACATTAGAGTTTGGATCTAAGATTTTCATAATAAATTGTTTCTTCCGTTGTCGACTTGCCATGTAAGCTAAAACTTTCCCCGACTTGCCCCCCCAGCGGTAATAAGTGTTTTTAGAATAATCTAATTTGGTTTGAGCCTCTTTCATAAGGAAAGACTCCAAAATTTGTTTTTGATGTAAATAATTAGATTTATTATCCGCTGTTGAAAATCGCAAATAATGACGGTAGGCTTCCTTCAGTCTGTTTTTTAAAGAATGCAATGTCTCCCTGTGAGTCCGATTACGTTTGGCTATGTAAGAGATCACATGCCCTCTCATCACTGCCTTTGAGGCCTCCCAAAATAAAACAGGGTCATTCCAATGTTCTAAGTTATCGTCTACATATTCCCTCCATTTAGTTTTCAAATATAATTGAAAATCATCATTCTGGGAAAGGAAGGAAGGGAAGCGCCAAAGGCGTGAGGAATGCCAAGGAGTAGGCCTAGTTAAGTCGAAAAGTATAGGGGCATGATCCGATATAATGATAGGGTCTATTATGGTATTGCAGACTCGCTGGAATAACGTATCCGCTACCAAAATATTATCTATTCTGGTAAACACATCATGGACCTTAGAATGAAACGTGAAATCCTTGCAAGAAGGGTTATGCAGTCTCCATTGATCAACCACATCATGGTTGGAACAGAGAAAATCAACCCCGTTCACACGGTTTGAAGATATAGGGGAGGTAGAGGCTGAGTGATCCAATAGGGGATTATGTAAACAATTAAAGTCCCCTCCAATTATCAGATTAGGGGTATCATACTTCATAAGAAGATTTGATAGTTTTTTATAAAAGGCCAAACTAGGTGTGTTAGGAGCATAGATATTTAAAATAGTAAACTTGTCACCATGAACTAAAAGATGTACCAACAAAAACCGCCCCTCCTTATCAGCCACTACATTATCAATAGTATATTGAAGATGTTTACTAAGTAAAATCGCCACACCACGTTTCTTTTTATCAAGGGAGGCTGAGACACATTCCTGAATCCATGTCGCTTTAAGGGTCGCATGGGGACCACGCAACCAGTGTGTCTCCTGCAATAAAATAATATCAGCGGCTAATCGTTTGAGATGAGACAATACCCGTCGTCGATTGCATGCGGAATTCAATCCGGCTACGTTCCATGACAAAACCCGGATAGAAGTCGACGTCAGTTGGGGGGCTAAATTAGAAGAGTCAGTATGGGTTGTCATCCAATTCCACACTTACCAAAGGAGAATGTAGACAGTGTATCCTTGATTAAAGTGCCCGTCACATCTCAGCGAGTGAGACCGGCGTTCCGAATACAAGTTAGAAATGGTAACTGCAAGGGGAGAATGGAGAGGGGCCACAGGCGATCCAGGAGAAGAGGAGAAAGAAGAAAAAAAGAAAGAAAGAGTAAAGAGCACCAAAAATAACACAAACAAATTGCAACCCATCACAAAAATAGTAAGCATGTAATTATTGTGATAATTCCAACAGTTTATCTATGAGAGGCCAACCCCTCCTTCACAAGAGAGGTAGGAAGCTATTATTTTTTTGGGAAACCAGAATAAAGTGTAAATATCCAAGATGGTAAACCATCAACTCATCCATTTGGAGGTGGATTTTTAGAGGAACCTTGCAACGGAATCTTTAGGTGATCTCTAGCTTGGTCAGGAGTATCAAAAGTAAGGGTCCTCCCATCAGTGAAGACCCGCAGTTTAGCTGGGTACAGAAGGGCAAATTTAACATTCTCAGTAAATAAATGTTTGCATATTGGGGTGAATTCTTTCCTCCTCTGAGCCACAGAGGCCGAAAAGTCCTGAAATATCAGCACTTTAAAGTTCCGCACTTCAAGAGTGCACCTTTTCCTGTATGCCATGAGTATGTTCTCTTTATCTCTAAAATTAAGAAATTTGGCAATCACAGGACGAGGGCGTATTTGGGATGAGGGGGGACCTCTATCAGGGCCAATACGATGCGCCCTTTCAATAAGCACTGTTCCCGAGGTACTAGGAACATTGAGGATTTGAATTATGTCAACACTTAATAAATCAAAAAGATCTGAACCCGATATTGATTCTGGGATGTCTATAAATCTAAGATTGCTCCGCTAATCCCTGTTTTCAAGGTCATCAATCTTTGAGGTCAAGAAAGCTATTTGTTGAAAGTGGGAGTCATCAGAATTTTGCAGAGATACAATAGCATCTTCTGCTGTACTAACACGTTGTTCCACTTCCACTAATCATTTGGTATGTGATTCTAAATGGGACAAGACCGTGTTCAAAGTTGTTTGGATTGCATCCAACTTTTTCTCCAGAGTTGGGTTTAAAGGTAAGGAGCCTTCCACAGAAAGAGAAGGTATGATAGGCGAGGAGGAAAGATCTTGAGACGCTGAGGGAGGTGAGCGGTTGGGCTGGGGTGTATTTACCTTTTCCCTAGCAGAAGGGGTTTTGGATTGAGATTTCCCGTTCCCCACCATAGTATCAGTTGGATATTTATCTACAAATTTGTCCATACTATGGGACAATAACCAGGTTAGCTAGAGATTCTGTACCACCTATGGATGAAGGCCTTTGAGGCAGCTACATAACTAGAAATATACAGAGGATCAAGGTTAAGTTTAATCACTGAATCTGGTAAGATTAGGCTGCACCTACTGAGTTAGGTGTAAATTACCAGGATCAGTACCTTTGGGTCGCAAATAGCAACATAGTAAAATCAGTAGCAGTCCTGCAAGGTCTAAAACCGATAAATAAAAGAGACAACAGAAAAAAAAAGAAAAAAGAAAAAGGGGGGGGGGGGAGAAGGGTGAGGAGGGAGAGATATATAAACCACTAAAACAGTACCCAATGGGACCCACACAAATATGTAACTGATAGTGAATGCAGTATATAGAGGGTTATGATCCTAGAATCAGCGTAGTTTGCAATGAAATAACAGTAATGTGGAGTAAACTATTTATCGACAAACCACGTTATACTTGCAAAGATCCTACCAGTATAGTTGGGCGTCACAAGATGGCAACGTCCTTCTTCCGTGATCAGTGCCACTTGTCGTAGTAAGAGAATAGCGTACAGCACAGTTGGTAATCCCTATAAAAACGTTATTCGCAAGCTATTACAAAGTAATGGGGAAGATGTACATATGACTAGATACCACAGTAATGTCTGCCTCACAAATTAAAATTAGCTAAGGTAATCGCAAGTATAAAACAGTATAATACATGAATATGTAGTAAAGCGGCCTTATAATAGAAAATAAAAGCCACCAAATATGTATAGTAGCTTCCAGAAGGAAACAAATGATCCCAACGTGAACAACAGGTATATATATATATATATATATATATACACACTAAGTATAGAATTGCAGTCAAAGAAGTTTGTCACCACTTTATCATCTGCTGTGGTAAAACATTTGGAAACAACACCCCCACACTGGACACTGCAAGATGGCAGTGTTTGCTTTCTATACCAAGGTTGATTGAAGTAATATCAATTATGAAACAGTGAACTATAGTGGGATTTGGAAACAGAGTAAGAAGTCTATCACCACTTGAATATTTGCAGTAGCAAGAATGTTATATCCAGCCTTTTTACAGTCCCATTAAGTAATAGGTTCCTTGGGTATAATCAGGCTGTGTGGAAAGTTCTGGCCTGAAATATAGAGTGTAAACAAGAATATGGGCAGAAATACAGGAGGGTAGAAGGTAAGAGGATTAGAAATAGGTAGAAATAGAGAAGAAGAGAGGGGTAATTAGTACCGGAGTAACCAATACGCGGTTAGTAGAGGCAGTGTCCACTCCGTCCGTCACAGATTCTGGCACCGAGGGCACTGGTGTGGGTTTTCTGGTCCTGGAGGTCGAGTGACGGGCAGAGAAGATTAAGGAGAGGCTCCGCAGTAAAGGCTGGGTCTGTCTACTCGGGTTGAATCCTTGACCACTGGGATAGGAGATCCTCACATGTGAGCATGGACCCACCGCAATTAAGGCTCGATGTCAGGCACAGGTTGCAAGCACACAATCCACCGTGTCACCCTCCGGGTCTTCAGCAGCAGAAATCCACTCGAGGCCCGGACATCAGCAGGGGTAAGCGGCAGGCCGAACAGTCCCAGTCAATGCAGTCAGCTCCTTAGGTTATCGTAATAAATCCCTGCGGCAGCTCAAGCAGTATTCATGAGCGGGCTTCAGTAAGTCAGCAGAGAAAAGCTGTGTCCCCGGGGGGTATGCCTGTTCCTACCGGAGCGTTGCCGCGTTGTCATCACATGGGGAAGCATGGGGAATTCATCAGAGGGCGCCTCTAGAGTCTTAGACAGAGGTAAGTGATCTTCCGTCCCCTCTCCCTGCTCGACAGAGATAAGCAGTATAGCAGCCGCTATAAATCCAGGGAATGGGTTCCGGGACCAGCCGTCTCGGGCTTCGCCCGCCAATCTGCACAAACCAGCAAGATCCCGGTCACTGCTCACCTTTCGTCGGTTCCGTTATCAGACGGGAGGCTAATTCGAGGATTCCGCCGCTTTCCCCAAGGTATGATCAAGGTGCTGGATAGGAGTCAGAGCGGACAATGTCTGCCTTCCCCGCCACGAGGTACACAGAGGCCCAGACTTTGCGGGCTAGATTCCGGTGGAGATATTTTTCCGTTGTCCCCGATATGCACCCGATATGCAGCTTGTTGCGTACGGCTAGCCTTCCCACAGGTCGCAGTATGGTTTGCTTCTGCTAATCAGCCGTTTTAAGGAAGGATGGTGGAGGATTCTGTATAGGGGAGACGGAGTGAAGACTAAAACGTGGCCATCTCGATGCTCCGCCCACCGGAAGTCCGAAATCTGACCTTTTTCGATTCAGCCTCTGATTCTAGGATAAAGGTTTTCCAAATAATATATTACCGACAAAAGGCAATGCTTCCAATTCTTTCTTGGTTTCCGCATCTGCCTTCCAGGTCCGTAGCCAAACTGCTCTGCGAGCGACTACTGTCAAGGCTGAAGCTTTAGAAGCAACTGTACCTACATCAATTGCTGCCTCTTCCAAATACTGGGCAGATTGTCTTAAACGGCAAGAACGATCCTCTTGCTCCCTAGAAGAAGGGATGTCATTCTCTAGTTCCTCTATCCATTCGCCCATTGCCTTTTGCTACCCAGGCCGAAGTCATAGCAGGTCTTACCACTGCTCCTACTAGAAAAAATATATTTTTCAAAAGGCTCTCTACCCTTCTGTCTGTGACATCATTTAGTGAGGTAGAGGACAGTGGTAAAGCAGATTTACGCACGAGTCGCAGAACATGTGCATCTACTTTTGGAGGAACTTCTCTTTTCGAACAATCCACAGCTGGAAATGGATAATAAGAATCCCATCTTTTAGGAATCTTATACATTTTACTGGGCGCTGCCCAAGACTCTTCCATCAATTCCGTCAGCTCATCTGACGCTGGGAATTCAGCTTTCACTGATTTTGTTCGTTTAAATACAGGTGCTTTAGCTTTTAACACTGTCTTGGCTGGCTCTTCCAACGAGAGAACAGCCTTTACAGCATTAATAAGTTCAGCTACATCTTCTGAACTAAAACTCTGCGACTGATCATCATACGGAGTATTCGAATCTATTGTATCATCATCCAATGTATCATCTTGTGTAGTCTGCCACACAGACATATCTGTCTTAGTCTTACCTGTCCCTTGGTTGCTTGTAGAGGCTACTGTAACCAAACCATAGGAAGGGAGTTGCATGTATGGGTTCATAGTGTAACCTAACCCTTGAGGTGGTGATACCGGAGTTAACCTGTCCACTATTGAAGATAGAGTCTTTGCGAACATATTCCATGGTGGCTCTGTTGGTGGTTGAACCAACTCCTGTTTTTTACTTCGATGAAAAGCGAAACAGTTTGCACACAAACCCTTATAAGTGACCAATTGATTCATATCAATTACCCCTGACTTACAAGATAAGCATGTAAGGGCTGTAGGAGTGCTTGATAAATTCTCCTCATCACTTTTGCCGCTCACAGACATGGTAATAATCTGTTATTGACTACACAATTTGTGACTGAAAATCACCCTATATGTCAGTATATAGAGGTGAGATCAATCTGACCACAGTGCACCTGATTTGAGGGTCAAAACAGGACTGACATTACACAGAAAAGTCAGCACACATACTAGCAGTCATTCACATGTTAAAGCATTAGACATTGCCATATGAGAATACAACCTCCATAACAACTTATACATACTGTAAGTAGGAAAATTGTACTTCTGTTTTTTAACTGTTTTTCTCCCCAACATAACATGCAGAAAACACAGTAATATACAGGTCTCATATGCAATAGGTACTAAAAATTAACTATTCATACTAACAAGTAGAGAGAATTTTTAGTACTGTATACCCTGCCTCCGGAGAGCGAGATACAGGGAGACTTACCACACTTCCATATCCAAGCAAATACGCTCGTAAGACGCGGAGTGGATTCAGACGCTACTGATGTACACTACCGCACTTGATAACTGATAATGGACACGGACGCTCACTGACGGACACGGACGCTGAGCGGCTTCCACGTGTATGCAGACGCTAAGGCCTGCGACTCGGTCTGGGCGGGAACTCTAGTGTAGACAACCGCAGCGTCTAAGCTGCGACCAAGTACCCTCGTGGTAGCGTCTGAGACGGAAGTGAGGTCATTTAGTTCATGAAACGAGAGACGCACGGAAACTGGCCATGAACTCGGAGGAGGGGCGGCCAGGCGAGTGTCTGAATCCCTCTGTTGACTTAAACTCCCAGGATCGTGGCCTCTACCTAGTCCTGGCGCCTATGATTCTTGGAGCGTAGCGCTGTCGCACTCGAGATGTTCGGCGCATCAACACACTGTTTGTAGTCTCCACCAAATCAGTGTAGCTGTGTCCTGACCCCTCTAGTATGAGGAAGTCCATAGACTCACCATCTCCCCATGCTCCGGCCACAGCCTGGTTACGTCTGCTGGACCTGCTAGAACATCCGACACAGACGCCCGTCGAGACAGCACTAATACTCGAAGGTAAGCGTTGTTGCGACCCGGTGGGGAGTTGTTGGAGCGACTCTTTCTAGTATGCGTTTAAGACGCTGTTAAGAGAAGTCGCTCAAAAAAAACAATATAGTAAGTCTATAAAAATAAAATAACAAAAAGCTTGAGGCTGCTATATCAGCAGCCCTGCGACCATGCGGCTTCCTGCCGCACCAAGCAAAAAACTAATCTGAGTCAGTGGGTGGGACTATATGGTGAAGGCCTCAATGCATCCTGGGAGGCCAGAAAGATCGTGACTGTGTTGGTGCCATTTTCGCTGTCGCTCGACAATATCCCAATGTTATCCTGTGGATAATCCTGTGGACCCAGCCAGAGAAAACATAATAACCGTTTGAACTTGTAGCAACAATAAATAAGTAGAAAAAAAAAGAGAAAGCAAGTACACCGCCATATGTGGACGTGGAAGCAGTTACAGCCAGCATACAAACTATAGAAAATAATAAAAATAAAAATATGAAAAAATGTGAATGTAACCTATATATGTACTAATGAATGTCACAGTTTTATTTAGGAGGAGATGGTGACCCAACTCTGGTTTCAGCCATTTCTCATGCACTCAGAGGAGTATCCAACCGGCAAAAAAGGAGAAGTAGCCTGCAGGGGAAGTGGCTGAGACCAGTGGAACTGGTAAGTATAGAGCCATTCAAGTACATATATAGTAAAACCCACAAAATAAAATAAAAATCAAGAAAGTAACGTCATAAATGGAGAATATCCTGTCCGCACATTTAGTATTTCCCAGTAGGAAAGCGGACAGATATAGGGTAACCCCCAGGTATTTCTTTTAGTTACCACATAAGAAGTATTCATTTCTAGTAATGCCCCTAGTCAAGATAAGATCGGAAATGTTTGTTGGACCATGGGGGTCATTCAGAGTTGTTCGTTCGTTGCCGATTTTCGCAACGGAGCGATTAAGGCAAAAATGCGCATGCGCATGGTACGCAGTGCGCATGCGCTAAGTATTTTAGCACAAAACTTAGTAGATTTACTCACGTCCGAACGAAGAATTTTCATCGTTGAAGTGATCGGAGTGTGATTGACAGGAAGTGGGTGTTTCTGGGCAGAAACTGACCGTTTTCTGGGAGTGTGCGGAAAAACGCAGACGTGCCAGAATAAAACGCGGGAGTGTCTGGAGAAACGGGGGAGTGGCTGGCCGAACGCAGGGCGTGTTTGTGACGTCAAACCAGGAACGAAACGGGCTGAGCTGATCGCAGTGTAGGAGTAAGTCTCGAGCTACTCAGAAACTGCTAAGAATTTTCTATTCGCAATTCTGCTAATCTTTCATTTGCAATTCTGCTAAGCTAAGATACACTCCCAGAGGGCGGCGGCCTAGCATGTGCGATGCTGCTAAAATCTACTAGCGAGCGAACAACTCGGAATGAGGGCCCATGTACAGACCCTTAATATGGGATGAGAAGGATTGAATGAATACTACGCATGACCTAGAACTTGTTTGTGTTTTTTTTTTTTTGCAGTACTAGAAAATTCTTCGTCAGGATAAGACCACTGGTAAACACTAATTCGGCAAATGGGAGGAACAAGAGAAAAGCAACATTACCCTTTGACAAAACCTGCAGAAGTTACGATTGGGCCTCTATGATGCTAAACCCTTTCCTTTTTTTTCCCTAGCAGCAGTGGCCCGACTAACTTAATCGACAGAGATTTTGTTATGTAAATTGAAATGTGAAATACATATATTGTACTCCCGCTCAGGAAGTACAAGGTATGTTAGATACTCCTCAAAGACTAATGTTGCATTCCACTGTTCTAGATTCATGTCCATCACAGTGACAGGTAGAGGAAATTATCTCACAGATACCGGGTTCCCTATGAACTTAGGATGGACAGGACACTGGATTGATGGCTGAGGTAGTCCCAGTAGTGACACAGCAAGCACAAGCTTTAAGGGGGGTAGACAAAGTAATTCATCAATTCCCCGTAGTGCCCAATCCAGTTGTCGGGGGTAATTCTGAGTTGATCGCAGCAGGATTTTTGTTAGCAGTTGGGCAAAACCATGTGCACTGCAGGGGAGGCAGATATAACATGTGCAGAAAGAGTTAGATTTGGGTATGGTGTGTTCAATGTGCAATCTAAATTGCAGTGTAAAAATAAAGCAGCCAGTATTTACCCTGCACAGAAACAAAATAACCCACCCAAATCTAACTCTCTGCACGTTATATCTGCCCCACCTGCAGTGCACATAGTTTTGCCCAACTGCTAACGAAAATCCTGCTGCGATCAACTCAGAATTACCCCCGTCATTTTAATAAAATCCTCCCCACCTCTACAAACTTATCTGTCACCAACCTCTATTCTGTTTTTCTTCACAGTATCCTCTTCATCTTTTGCATTCACAAGGGGGGTACAATACATGGACCAGACTCTCCCAAGCAGAGCCAGCCCTAACTAATATGATGCCCTAGGCAAGATTGTGGCTGGTGCCCCCTAGCACCGCCGCTAGTTCTGCAGGAGATGCCTGGCATGAGTCAGCTGGCAGTTCTGCTAACGTCGGGCGCCTTTTGTTTATGAAAATGCATTTTATTTGCATTACTTTGGGGCTGGGATGCACAAGCAGCTTCTGCTGATTAAAATGATATGCAGCATGCCTATTTCTGTGTGCGACTGTGGCTGTATCTGCATACGAAATGCTACATTACAGTGATTTCCAGGAATACACTGCAATGTAGCATTTCGTATGCAGATACAGCCGCAGTCACACACAGAATATAGGCATGCCGCATATCATTTTAATCAGCAGAAGCTGCTGGTGCCCCTAAGCATACCAAATGCCCTAGGCATTTGCCTAGTTTGCCTATGCCTAAGGCCGGCTCTGCTCCCAAGGTTTCGAGTGACAGCCTGAGTATCGTCTCCCAAGCCCTACATGACTGTTCACAGTCCTTTCAGCCTGAGAATGGGTCGGTGCTGATACAATATGTTGATGAGTTGTTATTGTGCGCTGATTCATTTGAGCCGTCCCTGGCAGATACAAAGCAGTTTCTGTTTCGTCTCTTCCAAACAGGACACCAGGTCTCAAGGGATAAACCGCAGTTGTGTAGGACAAGGGTCAAATACCTGGGACGTAGTACTGGTACATGATTTGACAGTTCATACACCACATGCCGTATTGGTCCTTCAAAGTTCTGCCCGTTCCCGGTATGTCTCATCAGCACGATGGCACCAGTATATTACTGCAGTGCGCCTTGTCATGCACAAAGGGTGGAGGATGAGAATACTGGTGAAGGAAAATTTTGTATATCAGACCTTTACTACGAGACCAGACATAAGTGACAGCCCATTGGTGAACGCAGACCTGATATTTTCCTTTTTCTCCTCTAGAGATGTTTTGTTTTTTTGAGTGATGCTCATGGTACTCTACATTGCAAACACACAACAGTTAAATTAAGATGCAAATTTGTATTCCCTACAGGAAAAGGAGGTCTGGAAGGCAAAGGGGTATGGTCAGGAGTCCTCAGGACTCTGGAGAGATGGACAAGGTAAACCAGTTGCCCCCAGGACGTATCTCCCAAGCCTAGCTGAGGCGGCACATGGTCTGACTCACCTAGGGTAAGTAAGGTATGTGCAAATTGGTAAGAGCTTACTGGCGTGCACCAGGGTTCTCTTCTCAGGCAAGCAAGAAAGCATGAGGAAGAACATTTGGTAAGGTAGTACCAACAGAGCCATCCCATACTCCTCCTGCAGACGGACCTTTTTAGATAATACAAATCGACTTTGTACAGTTAACACCCTGTAGGAATTTGAAAAATGTATTGGTGTGCACTGATGTTTTCTCAAACTGGGTAGAGGCATTTCCTGCCGCCACTAATACTGCCGTGTTTACCGCAAAGAAAACTGTGCAGAAATTTGTGTGTAGATATGGTATCCTTAGGAGTAGGAGCAAAGTGATAGCTTGAAACTGGACTATTGTGGTCATAGACACTGCCACTAGTGTTATGTAGCATCTTAAATACTCCCAGATCCCCACTTAACGAATCACCCTCTTTGAATTTTTTTTTTTTTGGAAGACAACCTCATGTCATGATCGATCCGCATCATGATCAGAAATACACCAATGAGGTGACAGTACAGTACCTTATCGAGATGAGCCAGCATTTGAGAACTTAACAAAAGAACTTGAAACTGTTGATTCCTGATATGCCAACTACTAACAGTCATGATTGTGAACCAAGAGACTGTGTGATTGTTCTTACGCTCAGGTTGCCTAATAGACAGATGGGAAGGACCATACCAAGTTTTGTTGACAGCACGATCCCAGTGAAAGTAGCCGAGAGAGAGACTTGGGTCCACGATTCCCATCGCAGGAAAGTCGGTGGTCCGGAAGGAACTCGGTAATGGAGTGAGATCGCAGAAGTATCACCAGAGAGTCTGTTCCGTGAAGACTGAGAGGCGGCACTGTTGAACACTACCTGAGCATACTAAAGGAGTACAGAAAGACCAGTCGTTGTAATTGATTTGCTATGGACAAGATTTGCTTTGTGCTATCTTTTTTTAACCCCGTTGACAAACATTTTTTTTTTTCAGGACATTCTATTTTTGTGAGGTTTTTCATGAGGAGTCGAGTGTGGGACTGGAATTGGTTCTGGAGAAAGGAGTGATGTATTTATAGGATCCCAGGATCAGCCTATCACTTTGTTAAAGTGAGAGAAAATCAAAGGTCTAGTAGTTACGGAGTGCGGAGGTAACGTGATAGGCTATTGGTTGTCATTCCGAGTTGATCACTCGCTGCCGTTTTTCGCAGCGCAGCGATCAAGTGAAAAAGCGGCAAATCTGCGCATGGTACGCAGCGTGCATGCGCTAAGTACTTTCACACAAAACTTTGCAGTTTTACCCAAGCTCGAGCGACGTTTTTCAGTCGCTCGAGTGTTCGTAGTATGATTTACAGGAAGTGGGTGTTTCTGGGCGGCAACTCAGCATTTTCAGGGAGTGTGCTAAACAAACTCAAGCGTGTCAGGCAAAAACGCAGGAGTGGCTGGAGAAACGGGGGAGTGGCTGGCCGAACACAAGGCGTGTTTGTGACGTCAAACCAGGAACTGAACAGACTGCAGTCATCGCAAGATAGGAGTAGGTCTGGAGCTACTCAGAAACGGCATGACATTTTTCCTGTGCAGTTCTGCTAATCTTTCATTCGCACTTCTGCTAAGCTAAGATACACTCCCAGAGGATGGCGGCCTAGCGTTTGCATTGCTGCTAAAAGCAGCTAGCGAGCTATCAACTCTGAATGAGGGCCATTGTCTGAGGAACACTGTATTTTTGTAGTTATAACTGAAGATGAGTGCATCCAGAGATGTCAGTCTAGCAATAAGGCAGCATTTGACAGACATACCTTGAGTGATTACCACTCACTAGTGGGTAAGGTCTTAAACTAAACGGAATGTTGGATGTGCTCACACGTACCTCTAAAACCAAATAATGCAGGATTAGTGCCATATTCTTTAAAGTTAGCTGAGGTACTTGAATTACACAGGGAGGGGGACCGGTGGACAAGGAATATAACTAGACCCCCTAGTCTTAAGATCCACCAGTACCATAGATAAATCCCTGGTATGTTTAAATCTCACCAATTTCAGGAAATCAGGAGGTAATCAGGAACAATCAGACAATGGCTAATCACACATAGTAGATAAAGAGCTCAATAGATGTGGAAGAAAGGTTTATGAATGGCTCTCCCCGAACTCCGAAGGTTCATGTTATCTAGGAAGGACACTACTAATAACCCTTGTTCAATGATGAAACAGACCTAGCATACGATCCAGAAATGGAAACAAAGTTCAGGGAATGATAGGAATATATACCATGAAAATTTCCTATGTCTCTTTCACGATTTGTTTGTGTTTTCTCCCTCTACCCAGCAAAACCTCTATCGAATACGAACATCAGTGTGCAAAGACGTAGGTACTGTATGTGTGAAACGTTCGTTCAAATCAGACATCATAGGCCATAGCACTGTCCCAGCATACTCTATAGGTTGAATGTCGTCCCATACCCAACCGGTGGTCCCGTGACCGCCGAGTGCATATAGAGGATGTCTTGTCCTCCTCCCTGTCTTCCCCAAATATGGTCACTGTCTGATTTGCGAAATGAATACATATAGTACGTGTGTCTAGGTCACTGATTATTGTTTGAAATATTTTTCTTCTGTTAATTTATGGCAGTTATTGTTTACTGCCAAAGGGTGGACTGTCGAAGTCAAAAATATTACATACAGAAAACATACAAACTCCACACGGATGAGTCGCTGTGCAGGCGAATACACACAGTGTGCACAGCGATATATGGTAGCATACGCATTCACACAGACAAGCCACAAGGATATATTCAACACATATTTCATACCACACATAAATTAAACATATCAAGCACTAGACATTATAATGCTTTAAATTATATAATGGAGTATAACATGTATATGTATTAATGGAATGGAACAATGTAAACATGTCCTGCTTGGTGTCAAATGATCAAAGGAATGAGTGTGTTTGTTTGATACCTGTGATTTGGTTGTAGCACATTGCAATGAGTAGTTATGATTGAATGTATGAATATGAAGCCACAATTTTAATTAGAACAAAGGAAAGCAGATGAACAGGAAACCAGTGCCCAAGCCCTATGATGTCGTCTTCAAGGCTGGACGTTACTTGCATATGAACTGACCAATAACACATCATAAATGAGAAAGTTCCCTCCCCTGGACCAATAACAGAAGACTCAGTCCCAGACCTGTACTCCCCCAATATTACACAGTGTATACGTGATTCCAGACACTAGAAGTTCTGTTTGCTGTGAGATGGAGCGTAGTGTGTATTGAGGGAAATGGTAATTGTATGCTGACTGTAACTGTAATGGATTCTTTTGTAACTATCTGCTTCTTGTGTAATGGTAACATTATAACTGAATGATATATACTATACATGTGATATGTATGCATATCCCTTTAATATCAAATATATATACACATCACTGAGCGTTGGAACTCATACAGTGTGTGCGAGTGCTTGTTTTCTCTTAAGGGATGTAGTGTTTGCGACGTACAGTGCACTTTTATCGTATATGGTAATAAGATGCGCCTTGCGTCCGCAACATATATTAACGCTGGCATTATAAATAATTAGAAATATATTTGACTCTAACAAGAAATTTCCCCATCACCCAATCAGCAGCTCTGCATCATATTATAGTATGCAAATTATAGATGTTACATCAGTGCTGATTGGTTGCCATGGGCAACTTCTCCACTGGCTCACTTCTCCGCTCTTATCACTGCTTAGTAAATGTACCACTAAGTCCCCTATCAGGGTACTTAGTCTGCAATATGGCTAAGCTTGGCATTAGCGATAAGGGCGCAGTGGGGGCTGGCTCCAAATTACTCTGCGTCTCCCTGAAGGGCTCTTTGTGGGTTAATTGTGCTTAACCTTCCTGTGTGTGTGTGTGTGCTGTCACATTTACATTATGTCAAGCAAAGAGTGTGTTTCTTGTACAGCAGAGTGTTCCTCTACACCAGGGGGCTCACTACTGGGTACTCAGGGCAGTGCACCGTCCCAGAATAGCGGGGTTGAACTGGAATAGGTTAATTCCATTAAGGGAATGATCTCAAATATTTCTATAAAGCTATCCCGCAATGAGAAATACTTAAGACAGACTGTGGATGAGTTTATGAACAGAGACTCAGGTGCAGATGTATTAACCTGGAGACGGCATACGCAAGTGATAAACCAGTGATATGTGCAAGGTGATAAAGGCACTAGCCAATCAGATCCTAACTGTTAATTTACATAATGGAGCTGATTGGCTGGTGCCTTTATCACCTTGCACATATCACTGGTTTATCACTTCCTTATGCCGTCTCAAGGTTAATACATCTGCCCTTCAGTCCCCAAACCAGCTTCTCAATCCCCTCCCATTTGTCCGCAAAAATGATCTCTGGCCCATATCCTGCAGTCTGACTCTGACGTTGGCAGGTCAGACATGGAGGAGGGGGAGCGGATTCAGCTCCGTCACAGGGAATAGAGGCTCTTATAAAGGATATCAGAGATGTTCTGCATATTCCTGATAAGGTGGGAGTGTGATGAATCTTATTTCAATGTAAAAAATAAGTCCTCAGTCACTTTTCCTATGTCAAATGAATTGAATACCCTGTTTGAAGAACTGTGGGTTAATCCTGATAAGAAATTTCAAATCTCTAAAAGGTTACTCATCTTTTCCTTTTCGCTCTGGGGGATAGGGGAAAAAATGGGAAAATCCACCGATAATGGTCGTATCAGTTTCTAGGCTTTCACGTAAAATTGTATTGCCTGTCCCTGGTGCAGCCTCCCTAAAAGATACGGATGATCGTAAAATTGAGACTACACTCAAATCATTGTACACAGCTGCTGGGGTGGCCCAAAGACCCACTATTACATGTGCATGGATCACAAAGGCCATTGCTAAATGGTCAGGTAAACTAAGGGGTTAGATTCCTTGTCTAGGGGGGATGTTTTACTCCTGCAGTATATACAGGACTCTGCAAACTTTTTAAGGTGGAAGCCATAAAAGAGATTGGTTTGCTTAATGCACGTACCACCGCTATAGCAGTGTCAGCACGCAGGGACTTGTGGCTACGCCAGTGGACTGCTGAAGCGGACTCCAGGAAAGGTGTGGAAGGCCTACCATTCACAGGAGAGGCCTTGTTTGGAGACAAACTAGACAAATGGATCCTTAAAGCTACTTTTGGTAAGTCTACGTATCTTCCTTCCGCAGCTCCCCCAGCCAGGAAAGCTCATTCCGCTTCAAATTTACAGTCCTTTCGGGCAGCCAAGTTTAAGGGAAAATCCAGAGGTGCTTCTATGGCCTCCAGAGGTGCAAGAGGTAAACCACGCAAACCAGCAACTGCAGGTGTTCAGGAACAGAGCTCAGGTTCTGCTTCCTAAAAGTCTCCAGCATGAGGGTGGACCGCGAGGCCTAGAGGCCTGTCAGGTGGGAGCCTGACTAAAATTCTTCAGTCACATCTGGTCAAGTTCGTGCCGGGATCCCTGGGTAATGGATCTTATTTCCCAGGGCTACAGACTGGAGTTCCAAGAGCTCCCACCTCACAGAATCTTCAAATCAGGCTTACCAGCTTCACAAGAGGCAACTAATAACTTTACAGCAGGCCATCCAAAAACTGGTACAGACTCAAGTCATTGTTCCAGTTCCACCTCATCTACACAACAAAGGGTACTATTCCAACTTGTTTGTAGTACCGATACCGGACGGTTCAGTACGACTAATTCTAAACCTCAAGTCCTTGAACCCGTTTTTAAAAGTGTTCAATTTCAAGATGGAATCTCTGAGAGCGGTGATCTCAGGTCTGGAGGAAGGGGAATTCCTTGTGTCTCTGGATATCAAGGATGCGTACCTTCACATTCCAATTTGGCCGTCTCACCAGGCTTATCTACGGTTTGTACTACAGGACTGTCACTACCAGTTCCAGTCCCTGCCATTTGGTCTCTCCACGGTGTCACGATCCGGGTATCTGGACGCCATTTCTTACCCATCAGATGCCTCCTAAGGCTGGCTCAGCGCTCCAGGACCGGATCCCATCTGTTATCCTAATGTTCACATTCCTGCATCCTCTCCTGTCTCTCTGAGACGCTGTCACAGTAACGCCTTATTACATCTGGCATGGCGTCTCCCGCGGCCTCCGTCGCCGTCCCTGAGCTTCTGCATGCAGAGTGTCAGAGTGGCGATTACGTCAGCCGCGGCCTCCGCTGTGTCCGCGTGGTTGGATGTGCACTTGTCAGCCTGGCGTCTCCTGTCTCCAGTGGCCGGCGCCGCCATTACTGTTTTCATTACCACATGGATTACAAACCAAACTTCCCTCCAAGTGTCTGCATGGGCGCAGCCATCTTGGATTCTGTCAGCTGATCATTTCCTCCAATCTGTTGTCAGTATTGTTAATCTGCATAATTGCCTAGCCAATCCCTTCCTTGCTGCAGGTATAAATACACTGTGCCTGAGCAAGGAAGGCGTCAGTGCTTTGGTTGTCAAACCTAGTTCCTGTTTGTCTCTCTCCTGTGATTGTCTTCCAGGTTCCAGCTCCTGTCTCAAGACTTCCACCATAGAGACCCGCACCAGCATTCCACCTGCGGTGTAGCCTGACTCTCCGATCCATTGTGGATTCATCTGTTTCCAGCTACAACATTACCTGCTTCCAGCCCAGCTTCCAGCAGAGTACAGCTTCTCTTAAAGGGCCGGTGTCCTTTCTACAGTTTACCACTCTCCACCGGTATTATTATTTCTCCGCTCTCAAACTCTACATTTCATTCATATTGCATCGCTCTCAAGCCTCATTTATTATTTAACTGGTTCCAGCCAGTATCCACTCCGTGCCAACATCTGTCTGGTTCCAACCAGAACCCACAGCAGCTATTTTATTTACAGCAGTCCAGCTTTCCCTGGAACACCAGCTGATACGATCCTGGGCTTTCTTCATTGCTACAGTCAGGCCTGGTAAGGACTTTCCAACTCGCAGATAATAAGAACTGTCTCATACTACCAGAGCTCTGTGGCCCCTGCCCCTGTAGTACCCAGGAACTGTATTATTTCTCTGCTGATTTTATGTTTCTTTTACTGCTACTGTGATGCATGGAGTTTGTCATAAATAAACATCATTGACTTTTATTCAAGTTGTCGTGGTCACGCCTTCGGGCGGTTCTTCTTCATGTTACTTACATGTCCAGGGGTCTGATACAACCTCCCAGGTTTCCGGTACATCTCAGCCCCTACAACTGAGGCTGCCTCCCGTCAGCTCAGGCCCTCAGTTGTGACACACGGCACCGATGATGTTCACCAAAGTGATGGCAGAGATGATGTTTATACTCCGCAAGCAGGGTGTGAACATAATTCTGTACCTGGACAATCTTCTGATAAAGGCGCCGTCCGGGGAGAGATTGCTGGACAGCATTGGCCTCTCAACCAAACTTCTCCAGGATCACGGGTGGATTCTGAACCTTCTGAAATCTCACCTAGAGCTAACACGGAGGCTCCCATTCTTGGGAATGATACAGGACACAGTCGCAGATAGTGTTCCTTCTGTTGGAAAAGGCATTGGTAATCCAGTCGATGGTTCAGGATGTCCTGAAGCCAACCCGGATATCGGTGCATCTATGCATTTGCCTTCTGGGGAAAATGGTGGCCTCTTATGAGGCGCTTCAATACGGAAGGTTTCATGCTGGACCCTTCCAGCTCGATCTATTGGATAAATGGTCCGGATCGCATCTTCACATGCACCAGAGGATTCGTCTGTTGCCAAAAGCCAGGATCTCCCTTCTGTGGTGGCTACAGACCTCTCACCTCATCGAGGGTTGGAGGTTCGGAATTCAGGACTGGATCCTGTTAACCACGGACGCAAGCCTCCGAGGTTGGGGAGCAGTCAGCCAGGGGGTGCAGTTTCAAGAAAGATCGTCAAGTCAGGAAGTTGTCCTTCCAATCAACATTCTGGAACTCAGGGCCATATACAACGCCCTTCTGCGGGCCTCTTATCTTCTTCAAAATCGGACCATTCAAGTCCAGTTGGACAATGTAACGGCAGTGACATACATAAACCGACAGGGCAGAACGAAAAGCAGAGCAGCAATGTCAGAGGTGTCAAGAATTCTCCTCTGGGTAGAAAAAAATGCAGTGGCATTGTCAGCGGGCTTCATTCTGGTAGTAGACAACTGGGAAGCAGACTTCCTCAGCAGACATGACCTGCACCCGGGGGAGTGGGGACTTCACCCAGAAGTTTTAAGGTGCTTGACACGTCGGTGGGGATAGCCACAAATCGACATGATGGCCCCTCGTCTCAACAAGAAGCTCAAGCGGTATTGTTCCAAGTTGAGAGACCCACAGGCAGTGGTGGCAGATGCTCTGACGACTCCATGGGTCTATCAGATGGTGTACGTGTTTCCTCCATTTCCTCTTATCCCAAGAATACTCAAAAGAATAAAAAGGAAAAGGTTCAAGCAATCCTCATTGCTCCAAACTGGCCAAGAAGGGCCTGGTACGCGGACCTTCATGAGATGCTCCTCGAAGATCCATGGCCTCTTCGCGAGGATCTTCTGCAACAGGGCCCGTTCGTCTATCAGGACTTACCGCGGCTATGTTTGACGGGATGGAAGTTGAACGACTGATTCTAGGCAGAAGAGGGATCCCTAATAAAGTTATCGCGACTATGATCCAAGCCAGGAAGGAGGTAACATCTAAACATTACCACCGTATTTGAAAGAAATAAGTCTCTTGGTGTGAGAGCAGAACTTATTCTGTGGTGGAACTTCACCTGGGATGTTACCTGCTTTTTCTGCAGGCAGGTGTGGATGTAGGCCTACGTCTTGGCTCCATAAAAGTCCAGATTTTGGCCTTGTCCATTTTCTTTCAAAAACAATTGGCTTCTCTCCCTGAGGTCCAGACATCTTTTAAAGTTGTTCTGCGCATACAACCTCCCTTTGTGCCTCCCACGGCACCTTGGGATCTCAATTTGGTGCTGCAGTTCCTCCAATGTGTGTCGGAGCTGGGGGCTTTGTCTCACAAGAGCCCCTATTTAATTTTCCATGAGGACATAGCTGAACTCAGAACTCGTCAGCAATTTCTTCCGAAAGTGGTGTCTGTGTTTCACATCAACCAACCTATTGTGGTTCCGGTTATCACCGACACTGCCGCTACTTCAAAGTCTTTGGATGTTGTGAGGGTTTTCAAGGGCTCGTCACAGGAAATCCGACTCGCTGTTCGTTCTATATGATCCCAATAAAATTGGGTGTTCTGTTTCAAAGCAGACAATTGCACGTTGGCTCCAAAATCTGTACAGGCCCACTCTACTAGGTCGCTGGGTTCTTCCTGGGCGGCTGCCCGGGGTGTCTCAGCTTTACAGCTCTGCCGAGCGGCTACTTGGTCTGGTTTGAACACATTTGCTAAGTTCTACAAGTACTTTGGCCTCTGAGGACCTTCAGTTTGGTCAATCAGTTCTGCAGGAACCTCAGCACTCTCCCACCTGGTTTGAGAGCTTTGGTACTTCCCCATGGTACTAATGTGGAACCTCACTATCCTCTAGCATGTAAGAGAAAATAGGATTTTAATTAACTACCGGTAAATCCTTTTCTCGTAGTCCGTAGAGCAGGCATTCCCAACCGCGGTCCTCAAGGCACACCAACAGTGCAGGTTTTAGTGATATCCAGGCTTGAACACAGGTGACTTAATTAGTACCTCAGTTATTTTGATTTAACCATCTGTGCTGAAGCCTGGATATAACTAAAACCTGCACTGTTGGTGTGCCTTGAGGACCGTGGTTGGGAATGCCTGCCGTAGAGGATACTGGGCGCCTGCCCGGTGCTTCGTTCTTCCTGCACTGTTACTTGGTTCAGTATTGTTGGTTCAGCTGTTGCTGTTCCTGCTTACAGTTGGGTTAGCATAACTTTCCTCTGTTTGTGTGTGCTGGTTCGGAATCTCACCACTATCTTTATCTATCCTTCTCTCAAAGTATGTCCGTCTCCTCGGGCACAGTTTCGTAGACCGAGTCTGGTAGGAGGGGCATAGAGGGAGAAGCCAGCCCACACTATCAAATTCTTAAAGTGCCCATGGCTCCTAGTGGACCCGTCTATACCCCATGGTACTAAATTGAACCCCAGTATCCTCTACGGACTACGAGAAAAGGATTTACCGGTAGGTAATTAAAATCCTATTTTTTGTTTCATGCTATAAAGACTCCTGTGACCAGAAGCTCAACCAGCTGTTTGCCACTTGATATTCCACACTATTCAACCCCCACCCTATCCCATTAGTGGGAGGACATGTTCTCCATAAGCGGGCTTACTTATAGGAGCTGGTAACGTTTTTGATGGGGCTGCAGGCCAGATCAAAGGTAACCCATAGTGCCACAATATCTTTGGAAGTGCTGACCCTGTTCATTACCTGTTATCATACCCCTATGTGCCTAACCCTCCCGTCTAATGGTGATGTTGATTCACTCTATTTACCTTTATCCAACGTCTTTTGCAACAGCTTCTACCAAAGTGACTTTTACTTTTTCTTCAACTTAATACGATATTTCTGATGTAACGTATGCTCAATAGCAACTGTAATTCCTGAATCTGGTGACCTCGACGCTGGACGACTATTGATTTAACTATCCGTTTCCTTTTGTGCCCACCAAAGGTGTTATGGACAAATTCCTCAACTTGGCTGTGCCTAAACCTTAACGTACTAAAAGCGGGGGAAAGCGTCCTGATTTGCCCGTTCTTCAATCGCATTCATTGTTGTTGGCAGGCACGTCTGCCTTTGAACCTGAGTCTGCTGACACAATGCTTCCAAAAGCTTCTCCTCCAACCCCGTTATGCAGAAATTGTTAAAGCTATCAAGGAGACTGTTGAACCGATGTTGCAGGCTCAAGAGGATAAACTCATGTCGGCAGTAACAGATATTAAGTTGGAGCTTGGCTCCATGTCCCGTCGGATTTCGACTAATGAAAACTGGATTGGTTCTAACTTCCAAGAAATAGAAGTTCTGAAACAGCAAGTAGCCTCGTTGTCCTCTTCTCGTCAGCATGTTATCTGAACTGGATGACCTTGAGAATATGTCGAGATGAAACAACCTGAGGATAAAA